>NC_092210.1:37499098-37534886 GCF_043381705.1 Parasteatoda tepidariorum | reverse complement strand
TTAACATTATATATATATTATGTTATACAACAAGTTATGTATAAAAATAAACAACAATTAATAAAATAAATGAAAAAACGTTCTTAACTCACAGTTTTATTTCTTAATATCTACCGTCCCTTAATTATATTAAATCGAATGATTATTTATAATTAATATTAATTTCACTTCGAAAATGCCGTCAATGAATCGGAAAATTTTAGCTACTAAAAAGACTACAAGCACTTAGCATCTAGGTAATATTGAAACTTCGAAATATATATATATATATATATATAATATATATATGCAAGTGTGTAATATGTCATAGTAAACGCAAATTCTAATAAGAGAATTAGAAAAGTAAGAACTATAAAAAAGAAAAGATTAAAAAAACTATATTTGAATTCTGTTTGGCTATACCAAAAAAGGACAGCTAAAGAAACCATGACTATTCCGTCGTAAAACGCAGCATGAAAGACCTTCATTTCTTGTACAAATTTTGTTAGAGACCCACTGCCGTTTAGTAACACGTGCTCTGAGCAACAGGTGGTGAGAAATACACAATGAGCTATGATTTTCATTAGTAAAATAATTCTTTGGTACTAATTGAGAAAAAAAAATATGAGAAATTAAGGATTGTTTGCGCTTGCAAGATTTAATAAAATATAATAATTGAAGGATTCTTCACAGCAATAAATAATGTTTTCTATGTTTTACGATGAAATCAAATTTAAAAGGAATAATTTTTTAAAGTTTTCTTCGAAACTTTTCTGATAATTTGATATTTTCTATTTTTTTCCTTCTTCTACTGCATAAAATATTGTGTAAGTTTTCATAATTGAGCTTTTTAGAGCTTTCAATATTTGAGAATTAAATATGTATACTGTAAAAAGAAAAATTTCTCAAAATTGAGTTAAAGTGGATCCAAAATAGTTCTGAAAGAAATAATAATTGAATTTAAAACTTCTTGTATTCACAGCATGTATTCATTTTTTAACAAAATGCACGTGAAAAGAAAAATGTGTGAGAAAGATGTTTATTGGTTGCTCGAACCAAAGACCTAAGGTTTCTTAAAAGGATGTTCTAACCACCATAGGTGGGCACCCCAGTCCAGGGAGAGTTAGGAAGCTTTATATAATGGCCGCGGCAATGACCCATTATGATATGCTTATTTTTAATTTCAATGGTATACAAAGGGCCGTAATTTGGAAAATATGGTCCAAATAGCTTAATCAGGAAATCAGTATTTTTAATTTCACTTTTACTTATTTCGCTATATCTTAGAAGAACCTTTACGCGAATGAAATGTTTGTCATTATGTGTCACTGCGGCTACTACTATATATTCTCTCTTGATTGGGGTGTTCAATTAGGGTGGTTAAAAATTTTCAGACGCGAACCCAGAGATTCTTGGTTCAAAAAGCCAATGAACATCGCTTTATCAAACATTTTCCCCTCGTCATGTATTTTGCTCAAAAAAGAGTATATGCTATTTCAATTTTGAATACATGGAGTTTTCAAATTCAACTATTTTTTATCGGAGCTATTTTAACATATTTTTACTCAATTTTGGAACTTTCTTTTTTATAGTGTAAATTTCAAGATTTTTCTACAATTTCGTTGAAAATTCGTTACTTGTACATTTACAACTGCTAATAAACAACTAAGTATTTCCTTATTATTTTTAAATTTAGTTTTAAT
Source organism: Parasteatoda tepidariorum (assembly GCF_043381705.1). Lineage (NCBI taxonomy): Eukaryota > Metazoa > Arthropoda > Arachnida > Araneae > Theridiidae > Parasteatoda > Parasteatoda tepidariorum. The sequence continues at coordinate 37,533,204 of NC_092210.1, read as the reverse complement.
TATTTATTTATTCTGCATAGAAGAAAAATATTTTAGCACCAAACTTTAAAATGCTTTTGGTTTCTTACGAGCAGGCTTTATATTTCACATAGTTAAACAATAACAATAAATAAATATGCAAGTTAGTTCGATAGTTGCCTAAGATCTTAATGAAAATGTGTTGTCACTTGCTGTAAATTTACAATATAACACATTTTAAAATAGTATTATCCTTAAATAAATGTCTTTAAAATAGGAGAGAATTATCATTGAAATTTAATTTTTTCCCCATTGCACTTGAAATAATAATTTTTCATTTGTAATTTTAATTGCAAAATGTTGCAGATTGAATAACTGAGATATTTACTTGAAATTTATGATAACACTAAAAGCAAATAAAAGCGTATCACATTTGAATTCTCTAGCAATGGATTTTCAGCAACTATTAGATAATGATATTTAAACATCATCAACAAGTAAGATAAGAAATAATCAAGTTATATAAAAAAAAGCATCCAAAAAATATAACTCTTATTCATATAGTATTCTAAGAGTTAAGAGAGAAAAAAAAAAGGAAAAAAAGATTAAACCGTGCTATGAACTATGCCTGACGCAAAGGAAAGAAGAACTAGGAAAAAAATTAACAACCAGAAAAGGGGAAAGTTAATTTAGATTCTGAATCTATAATCCTGTTCGCGGATACTGTATCTGTATTAGCATATAATAAAATAAAACCTCTCAAAAATAGGTTAATCGAAGCATTAACATAGAAACAAAAGGGCAGCAAACTTCTGGGAAAAATATCTGGACTTCAATGCTGTGTTTAAAACTCAAAAAGAATTTTCTGGAATTACAGAATTATATAAAATATGTCAGGTTGCTATATATGAATGTAAAAAGCATTATCCTAAATCTATACAAAATAAACAAAATGTATCAGATTGTTTAACATGTATAAATTGAAAGAGCATTTCACAGACTTATTAAAATATAATTGTTAAGATTGTTAAGATATTCAGTCAGCTTATTTAAAATAAAGTCAGATTGTTATAGATATTAGGAAGTTAATTGACCGAAAATAAGAAATTAAGTGAAATGATCTGATTGTTAAACATGAAATAGAAAGAAATTGTTCAGAAATAAATAAAATACATCAGATTGTTAAAGAAAAAGTTTGGCTTGAAAGATAATTGTCCGGAATTAAGGAGTCAAGCAAAAAATATCAAGTTCTGTACAACAACGTAGAATACAATTTAATATTATTATATGTTACGTAATATTTTATGTTACAACTTAATATTTGAAAACTTTTGGCTAATATTTAATATTTCATTTTTTTTAAAAATGGCGCTTTCTTTTTACCATTTTTATTGAAGGAATTTTTTTAATTCCCATTTTTCAAATTTTTATCAGGTTACACTAATGATAATATTTTTAAGAAAAATTAATAATTTTTTTTTTTAATCTAACCTTAAGAATTATATGTTTCAATTTTTCTTTCTTTCTTTTTTAATTTTTCAAATTTCGTTGGACGTGGGTCAATATGAAACGATTTTTTAGAAAAACCCATCTCTTCTCTTGTTCACATTCCGAGTGAAGTCGGATCGCAAACAACATGTTATATCTAAAACTAATGAACATAAAAGGGCATTTAAAATTTTAAAGTAATATCTTGGAAGCTACAAATCATTTAGTAGGATATTTCTAATGCTATATTTGAATCACGAATTCAAAGACGAACCATAAATACAAAAGAAAATATTTATATCCGATGTTAATGGCGAAATTTTTTTTCTATATTTAAAGCAAATGTAAACAATTATGTTTGTTCTAATTTTTGTGTAATTTTTGCTTTAGAAATCAGCTGATGTATCTTATTGGATAGAACAACAAAAACCTGATGATAATGCAATGCAAGAAAGCTACCATTTAGAAAAGGCAGATGGCGCCACGACGAATGAAGATCCTGAATCTGATGGTGAAATGACTGCACTATGACCATCATATTTAACACATAATTATTCATAAAAAAAGTTTTTGTTTCCTGTTAGAAAATTTTATTAATAAAATTTTTGTCTTTTTTTTTTATTTATTTTAATTTTTTGTTTTATTTGCAATCCAGTATGAGCATTTAAAAAAAATTGATGAAAAGTTTTTACAGTTGAACTATTTATCAATATTTATTAATTCAAGGCAATCTTTTAAAATGATAATATTGAATTTAAAATAAAGTGTTTACAATAAAGTGATAGGATTATAATAAAGTAAATTTAAAATCGACAGAAAAAAGCAATGAATAATAATACTATTAAATAATCTGTCATGGTCTGCCCTATATAAAAATTTAAGTATTTATTTTACTCTGATTTAACTAATTTATCTTTGCCTACTTACAAGTTCCCTCATACATTTTAACATTCACTGTTGCACAGCTACTCCAATTTTCTCCCCTTGTCCATTCTTTCTTTATTCACTTCCTATTTGTATTGGAAAGATTTCCATTGGCATGCAATATTCATCAAATATATTGAATGTTTAAGTCCACGTATTACAACTTTATGTACTATATGATAGATCATTGATACACTTAATTTTTTAATTATTGCATAAAATAAATTTCTAAACTGTTAAATATTATTAAGAGATTCCAAAATTTTTTATTTTCGTACGTTAGACAAGAAAATGAAATAATGAACTAAAATGATCCAATAAACAAGAAAATGAACTAATTCCATCCCGAAAATGAACAATTTTTGTACTTAATAATCAGAGCAAAATTTCATTATATTCCTGTTAAATTTAGAACACTCACTTGTGGGTTTAATTCTTACCTAACTAAACCTGACACCATTTTTTCTAACTATTTAAATAAAATTATTAACACTATTAATAAAAGATAGTTTTTCTTGGTTTATCACTAATAATCAACCTATTTTAGATTTTATGAAACAAAATAAAATAAATTCTATTGCTACTTTTGATTTCCAAGATCTCTTTAATATAATTCCCCTTTCTAAACTAAAGATAATTTTTTGAGTTACTACTATAATTATAAAAATATCCTTAATTGCTATTTTGATCATTGGGAAATTCTAATTTATTTTTTTGTCTTTTTAGCAATTTTCTTTAAAATGGAAAAAAAAATATTTTTGTTCAAATTGATGGAATACCACAAAGAATTAAATATTTATCACTCCTAGCATACTTATTTTTACACAATTATGAAAAAAATTATACTCTTAACATTAAATTTGTTTTTAGATTTATTAATGATTTAATTATCTTTAATTTTCAAAATTACACATTTTTTTAAAGAATATTTTCCCCAAGGAATTAATCTTGTTTCGTAGTCCTGACGATAATATAAATTTAATTTTTTTGGTTCAAATTATTAATAAAGGAAGAAAATATCTGCATTGTTGATTTATACGATAAAAGAAATGATTTTAAATTTAATATAAATGAACTAATTACGTGGAATTCTAATATTTTTAAAAACATTTATTTAAATACCATTTTTAATGTATTGGAATCAAAGAAAATTAAAGGAATTTTGTAGTAATGTTTATTTATCGAAAAAACTAATAGACGAACTCTTCCAAAATTTAATAAAAAACAATGGATATCCAACCAAAGTATTTAAATTCTATACATAATCGCTGAATCGTTTGCTATAATAAAAAATTTCTTTGTTAACTCAATTTATATTTTTTCCATGAGCAAATCCAATTCGGCAAATCCGAGGCAAAAAGCTTAGAATATTTAATAAGGATTTTTTTAAATTTTTTTATTAAATGTTGATAATTTCTCTAAAATCATCAATAAAAATTTATTATTGAAATTTAACCTTATTAATATAAAAATTTCATAATTAAAATTCATTCTTATTAAATATAAATTCTGAATTTTCTAGCATAATAATATTACTCTGCCCACATCCAGATTCAGGCATATACACGGTACTTAACAAATCAAACACGTTCGGTAATTCAGTAAGAGCGCTCTATAAGTTAATTTCATCATCCTTCATTTACGCTTCTATTTTTAAATTTCGTAACATTGAAAACTTGTTACGAAAACATTTTAAATGATATTTAAAAAATTCCGATAATTGTAAGTACATCTGAATTCGCTATACGCCCTATATATTACAATTTGAGTTTTATTCTGTTTTTTTTTTCTTTCCATTTTTTGCTTGATAGTTTTATTTTGTGTTTTTTGTTTTATTTTACAATTTATGCTGAATAAATTCTAGTTTCGTTTAACTTTTTGGTGCTTCTCACACTTTAGCATTGATGTATTTTGCTTTGGCTACATTAATATAATATTAGAAAGCACTATCTCGGATATAATTGTGTGTGCTGATGACAAGATTATAGTTTTTCCTAATTTCTATTTTAGGCTTTTCTTTTAATTTTTGAATATTTTTAAAATTTTTTTAGTGTCTTTTCTTCTCCTTTAAAAAAATCTTCACAACTTTACTATTTTTTCTCCATTGTTTTAATTCTCCTAAATTTTTAATCTTTCCCTCTCTTCTCACACACATACTCTCTGTGCATATAATATATATATATATATATATNATATATATATAGGCTTAAAAAATTAGTGGACTGCTTCCAAACAAATCCAGGTGTGATGTTAGCTGTTCAGTTCGTTCCTATTTTCACCAACCACAGTGCTGACATAATATATCTCTATTGATAGCGGTTATAGATCATGAGTAGGGATTCATCGGGCTAACCGTGGGAAGTTTTAGATTTCCTCTTTATATGAAGATGCGGATTGGTACCATCACAAAGTTCTCCATGATGATTGCTTAACTCTATGAATTCCCATATCTTCTGTATCGGTCAAAAATTATAAGACTACAGGATTGAACGAAGAAAGTCGTAAATCTAAAAAGAACTGGCTATTAAGACCCAATTTTAAAAAAATGAAAAATTAAAGATAGTATTTACATAATAATATAAGCTCTATATATTTAACTAATAAATTAAACATTTAATTTCAATACTCAATAAACTCAATTTCAATAGATATACTCTATTTTCAAAACTCATTTTATCCTATTCATTTCAACATGATGAAAGATATTTGATTGAAAGTGGAGAGAGGAATTCTGAGAACGCGAAAATAGAGAAATACGTAACTCTACGTAACATTGTCTATCGATATACGATCCATGCGTAATCGAGGCATCAGTACTCTCTGAGATTTAGGAATATTTCAGAGATTCAAAAATAAATTACATTTTATGCATTTTACGGAAAAGTCTACTGAATTGATATTATAGCTCGTGTTTTTGTATTAAAATATATGAAATTTTAGCTGTTAGAAAATATTGTTGTCTTTTTTCTGTTATTAGCATTTTCTTTCAATAAAAGATGAGATTATCAAGAGAAAAAAAGAATGGTATGAAAGCCGAGATAGAAAAAAAAAAAAAAAAAAAAAAAAAAAAAAATTTTGCTATTAAACTCATATTTCGTTCATTAAAAAAACACTAGTTTATGGATTGTTCTTATATTACTATTCGAGAGAGTTTGAAAATTTTTCTAATTAGCCAGACTTTTTTGTAAATAGTAAAACGCAATATTCTGACTAATGCCAGTTTTTCATAAAAGTGATTCGAAAAAGAAGGAACTCCAAAACAATCTATTGTGGGCCAGAGGAAGGTTGTTAAGAACGTTTAACGCAAAGCAATTTCGTGTTCAGGGGCAAGATTCTGACAATGTGTTCAGCATTGCACACAGGCCGCTTTTACTTCCTAGACAATCTGGTACCCATCCTTTCGGCAGGCAACAAGCGTCACCAGCAATCGAGAGCCACGGTTTATCACAATAAGAGTTCAATGAGCCGTGGTGGCTCAGGGGATTGAGCGTTCGCTTCCCAATGAACCGGGTTCGAATTCCGCCCCCGGATCGCATCGAACACAGTGCTGACTTAAAATATCCTCAGTGGTAGAGAAATCATGGGTTAGAGTCCTACTGCCGTCAGATTAACCGTTGGAGGTTTTCGTGGTTTTCAAAAGAAAAATAATAATTTTTGAAAAAACAATACTTTACTTGCGTTAAAATAAATAAAAAAATTTATTTAATAAATTGACCCTTGACCGGGATCGAACTCCGGACCACGCGATCTACTAATTTCTTACCTACCTAGCACGCAGCGCTACTGACCGCGTCAGGCTCACACGGTGTTGCCACGCATATTAAGTTTAAAATACTTTCCCGCGCTTTCTCAATGGAACCTATTTTGGTCCATTATGGCCTCCCTAATTTGTCAACAAAATATTCCTTCGATGCAATTATTTATTATATTAAACTATAATTTCTGGACGAGTTCGAAAATTATAGGTTTATAGGAGACATTGGGTCATTTATATGCATAGCGTAGGATCCGAAATTTATACATTTTTTAGCAATTATTCGCTCTTATAAAGAGAAAAATAATAGTTTTTGGAAAAAGAATACTTTATTTACGTTAAAATATTGAAAAATAAATTTAAAATTTTTTTTCTTTTTATACGAAATTGACTTTTGACCGGGATCGAACTGCGTTCCATTACGTTTATGTCCCCAATCGCCCTTTACGCTTCCGAATTTTCTTTTTAATTACAAAATATTTCACGTGATAATATGAAATATTACAAAATATATCGGCATTATAAAATGTTTTATATTTGTAATCTTCTTTTTAATGTTTATTATTCTAGGTGTTTTTTTTTTTTTTTTTTTTTTTTTTTTTTTTTTTTTTTTTTTTTTTTTTTACAAAATTGTTAATTAAGAAAAGCATTACAGAATAAAAAAACATTATTATTTCACGTAAAGGCTTAAGACGTCTTGTAAATATTTTATTTTGAATCCATATGTTTCATATTTACAGCCATAAAGTTTATAAGTATGTGAGTGATTAAATAATAATTTATTTCTGTATGTCATAAAAAGGTAATTGTTGTTTTATCGCTTCGTGCTTTTTTATTGGACAGAAAAGTTATATGATATGAGCTCTAATATCCAAGTATAACTTCGGATAGAAAATTAATATAAAATTATATCTAGATATGTTTGACTGTCATTAGGATAAATTAATAAATTTTACTATATTTACCTTTAAATTATTTATCCTTTTATTAAAGGTATCTACCAATTTCATTTATTATCACACTATCTTAATATTATTCTCCATAATTATTATATTTTGATTTTGATTTATTGAATATTAAAAGTTTGAGAAATAATAATTGTCTCCTTTACAATGTTAAAAAGTAATGTCTTGGTACTATGCAATGCTTTAGTTACCGTTTTACGACTATAAACGGCTAAATAAGTTACATTTACTTTATCATAAGTTGTATTTACTTGCATTATAAACTTGTGTTATATAAAAATGTGTTATAAAGCAAAGTTAAAAATCTATTTTTCTCTCTATTTCAAAGCAATCTTTTCGGTAAAAAATATTTAACAAGCTTTTCTAGTGACCAAAAATTAAATAAGGACCAAAAAGAAGCAAATTTATAGATTAAACTGTAATGGTAACCAAGAAAAACATTTTAGGATAAATTATATCTTAATTACATTGAAAATTAAATCTGGATTAAAACAATTACAGATTTTGGGCATTTTAATTGAGCAATTCTGATTTCTAATTTACAACTTCAAATTCGGCAAAGCATTATATTTTTCGTCAAAACAGAAACGACTTTGCTGAATTATCAGAGTTTGGTTAATGAAAGCAGCAGGGTGTAGCGCCCACTAACATAATTATATATTTTCTTTTGTTTCCGTTTTTTGCAGTAATTGCTATAATAAGTTTTTTTCCTTTATCTAAAACTAAATAGCTAACTGGATTTTCGTTGAAGATCTAGAATTTAACTTTGTAATTTGTGCAATATTTTCATGAAACTTCATAAAATTTCGTTCTGGTTTGGTTACTTCATGGATAAGCTGCTTGAGGTTCCAGCGCGATTTCAGTTTTTATGTGATATCTTTGAGAAAAGACAGAAGCCTAAATTTTTCTCAGTGCATGGCAATTTTCAAGAGCTCCCAACGCCTTTTTCATGAAGAACCTGCTTTTTACGAGATCATGAAAAAGTTCCTCGCAAATTTTATTGGTGAAATGGTACAATATCAAATAATGCTCGATGATGTGAAAAAGCAACTTTCTCCCTCTCCTAAAAAAGAGAATATAATTTCTTTTCTACGTTTAATTTCTCTACTATTTTAACTATCACATTTTGAAAAATTGAATTTTAGACCGTTGCTATGCGAGCGGAAAAATTACTAAATGAATGGTTTAAATACTGCATATTTTGATTTTAATACCAAAATTACGTTTCTTTTTCTTTTCTTTATGTACTAGTTAATGTACTTTTTTAATGTAAATGTCATAACCATGCTATACATTTAATTTTAACAGTATTTACTTCGTTTAATAAGTAGTGTGAACTTCTTTCTATTTCAAATGAAATATTTTCATGCAATGTACATTACAGTATAGAATCAAGCAGTGCAACAGAAGAACATGTTATAAATAAATAATAAAAAAACATATATGAAAGCAAGCAGCAGTTCAGGGCTACTTCCAAAGTAATGTGATAAACATAACAAAGGATTACATAATAAGAAAATAAATTTTGAGTTGCATGAATTGTAATTATACTTTTCAATAATAATTTTTTTTTTTAGTTTCTCTTTTGATAATTTTTAATTTAATTTCGTTGATATCTTAAATTTTGAACAGGACGTTCCGGAAAGGTCTCTTGTATTTTTAGAATGCTTATCGAAACTAAAAGAAAAGAGTCTACACATTGGGAGGGTACACATTGCACAATAATATTTATGCAAGGGCAGGGTTAGTCTGGTTGGTAGGATACTGGATCCATGTCCAAGAGGTCGTGGGTTCGATTCCAGCTAACCGAAGACTCCCCGCGTCGTTTATGGTAACTGGTGCACGTTAAATCTGTCGGGTCCTCCACAAAGTCCTCCATGTTCCCATAACAAATCATACCTCTGGGGGAACTGATCCAGGAGCTTCCTTGTCTTCTGTGCAAGGTCAGTGAGAGGGTGGTTGACAAGTTTGATCAGCCTGAGAAGGGACTGAGAGTATGCGGTTTCCTTCGTCGTTAAACTATTCTACCATGAAGTGCTCGACTTCGCTCTCAAGTGTTCGGACTACCAAATTGGGGAAGATATCCCTTCTTCAAATGATCGAAATTGTGATGGCATGCCTTCGGATCACCCTTGGTGATGTTTCCCAGACCATCGCCATTAGCCCATTGTGCTGTTCTAAGTCAACGTAAATAAAAAGTAGTACTACTCGTATAAATAACGCAAAATCAATTATCAATAATATTAAAAATAAAATTTTACACTGAGAAAAAAATGTATGTAAATAGCTTTTATTATTGAAAAAAAAAATTCTGATTTGGAAAAAAGAATAAGAAAGAGCGAGAATTTCGGTAATAAATACGAAACTTTACGGTAATTAAATCAATTATTTAATAATTTTTCTGTTCTGTATTTTATTGACTTATTGGAAATTCTGGATTTCAAAATTATAGTTCGAATTACCTACACATAAGTGAAAACTCAACACTGAAAAGAAACTTTAATAAAAAATTGGATTTCATGTAATTTTTCAACAGAATCACGATACAATTATCAGACAATTCATTAGAGTTACAATAAAAGGTAATAATAAAATCATCAGCTTTTTTGACTACCCCAATGGTAATATTTTCGCCCCTTTTAATAAAATAATCAAGGGATCGTGTTCAAATGATATTTTCTGGCTATAACCTATTAAGAAGACACTTGCCGTTTTATTCGATATTTTTTTTAAACTTAGAAAAAAAATTATCGTACTAATGACATTTCTGATAAATAAACCATAATTCTGGAAAAAAATCAAAATATAGGGTATTTAAACAATTCATTTGGTAATTTTTCCGTTCGTTACGATTTACTGTAATTCAAGGAACGGTTTATCAGAAATTTAGTTTTGTTTTCAAAATTATAGTTTCTTATTACAACTTAATTAGTGAAAATACAAAACTGAAAAGTGAATTTAGCAGGATAAGTGACTTTTAAGCCAAGCTCATACGTATTGTGATAAAATTAATAAATTTAACCACATTTACTACCAAACAGCATGGTAATAAAATCATTCAATTTCAATTTTCAATTTCACCAAAATCATTAACAAAGCGCTTAGGTAAAAATTGCCATGCTTTTTAGTCTTCCCATAGAGCCAAAAGCAATAATTTTTGCGACGAAATTAAGATGGACCATACCTTTTTTTTCCGCAGTGATAAAGATAAATAAATTTTACCTTAATAATTTTTGTTTTGAAGAATTCAGGAAAATTGCTTAATTTTAAAACTAAAATAGAATAAAACTATTGAAATTATTTATGTTTATTCTTAAATCGAATATTAACAGTCAATATAATTTAATGGCAAAGTTTAAAAGGGTGAATAGTCTATAAAAAGTCCGTAAACAGAATTAAGGTTTGTTGAAAATCGTTCATTTCGGTATAATCGTACACACTCATCAGTTTCGAACATACAATTTAACTTTTTCAATAAATCTCTGCAAATTTTGTTTCCACTGCTAGTTGAAATTTCAAAACTCTTTTTCGAAGGAAAAGAATCAATCAGCGTTTTTAAAAGAGTTTCAGCCACTGCAGGATCGTCAGCATAGAGAGGTGCAATAAAAGATCCACCATATATATTGGGTTGAATACACCCATATCCTACGCATTTTTGTCTTTTAAACGCCACGAAAGTTCTTGTTTCATGCATCAGAAAAAGCTTGTGCAAGACAAACTTTCTGTCAAATCCAAGCAATGAAGAATCGTAACAGCAAATTGCTTCTAAGTCGGTTTCAGAAAATGGTTGAATGGTAACATCTGCTGGAAGATTAGAAGAGAGGTTCTTTGAGTTTATTTCGTCGTCTGTATGGTGCATTAAGAAACGCCATTCATTTTCAATAATCGGAAAATCTCCAGTTTTATAATACATTTTCCACGCCTCTCCTTCTCCATTGATTGTTGCTTTACGATTTTCAATGTGTTGCAAGCAAGCTGCCCAAAGCTGAAAAAAAAGAGATATTTCAAAGTTTGTGCAGTAGTTACATCAAAGGTATGAAACTAAAATGTATGCGAAATTAGGAGGCAAGATTTTCTTGATATACCGTAAAAATATTTCTTTGTCTTACGTCACATGATTATTATGGTAAACGATTACTTCACGTGATCATTACAATATAAACAGCCAATTAGGAATGAGATCAAATGTTTTCCCGGTAAATCAATGATATCATTTGTGATACAATCATACAATTTGAAACAGCAACTCAACTTTCTTTTTTTAAAGATGACAGATAAAAGTTACGTTTCTACAATCACTAAGAAGTATTTAAAGAGTTTCAAACTTATTTTATTTTTATTTATTTACTTTATTTTTATTTTTTTAAACTTATTTATTTACGTTTTTTATTTTTATTTATTTACTTTTTTAAAGAGCAAAACGTTTTGACTTTACGTGTACAATGTACCACTGCTGTCATCAGTTTTGGACACTAGTTTGGTAATAAGTTGATAATATTTTCAGTGTTAACTGAACTATAAAGTACTAGAATCTTTGGTGCTTCAAAAGTATAAAATCCATTTTAACCATAAAATATTATACCATAATTTAAACAGTAATATTTACTTAAATGGAGAGTTTAAGAAATTTTACGGTAATTATTATCGGAAAAATTACAATATGTAGGATTTTTTGTTCCTTTAACATGCTTCGTTAAAAGTATAGGCACTGATTGTCTGTACTTTTCACCATAATTTGATCCCGAACTTTTTGAAATTAACGTGCTTTTGTATAAGTCATCAATCTCTTTTCATTGTTTATAGTAATATTTATTATATATATATTATGTATATATATATATATATATTATATATNATATATATATATTATCATCAAACATAATAAACCATTAATCAAAATCATAACTTTTTACTGCATTTGTATTAAATTTCTGTGTCTGGGTGAATCTTGCAATTGATATTTCGACAAATTTTGATTAACAGTAACATACCTTTTTTCCTATTCCTTTGCCGCGTAACTCTTTTTTCACAACATATCCACCAATTGTTGCTAACTTTTCATCCTGACGTATGCCAAAGCATGTTCCAATAATATCACCTAAAATATCAAAAAATAACAAGGAAGAGTATTTTTTTCTGCATTTTATTAAAATAAATCTTCAACAATAACTTCATTAGTTTTGCAAATTCAGGAAAATAACAATAGCTGTTTAAAATGTATAATTTTATATAATATTTGAACATATCGTTAGATCAAACTCATAATATAAAACTACAACTTGCTAAATGCTAGATTCTGATTTAGAAATCATTGTATTTGGGTCTTTTTTGTGCTAACTAAAAAGTATAGTACGTCAACCAGGTATTTTTTTATAATATTATGCAAATTTTGATGCATTTTCAAATATTAAATTATTTCTTCAGATTGAATTTAATAAATCTAGCAAAAAAAAAAAAACTTTAATAAAACTCTAAAACGTTTACACCTGCTCTTTGATCTTGTGTCAAAAAATGCTTCAAAATAACTCTGAAACACATATTGTTGAATTTGAAAACCTCATGCATTCCTTATTGAGCTTATTGACACAAAAATTGCAACAGCAAATACTCATTTTTGAACAAAATGCATAGTATCAAAAACAACGTGAAGGAGGAACGGTGTGAGAAAGATGGTCTCTGATTTCCGGCATAATTCGAACCAAGGTCTTCCAGATTCGTAGTAGGATGCTCTAACCACCATAGCTGTACAACTCAGTCCAGTGAGGGGAAGTTTTTTGTAATGGCCATCGAAATGACAATTTATGACATGCTAATTTTCAATTTCAATGATATAAATGGTTTCCATCCCTGCCGGCGGCTAAAGAAAATCTTTCTCGTAAATTTTCTCATGCAAGAGAATATGCTGTTTTGATTTTTATGTCACAATACTTAAGTATGATAACATGGGATTTTCATATTTGACTGTATTTTCGGAGCTATTGTGACGCATTTTTACTCAATTATAAAAAAACATTTTTTTTCGGAATTCTTTTTTTAATCTTTTTATATGGTAGAATTTAGGCGCGCAGTCAGTATTACTAACCTATTATTTTGGATTTTTTTTCCGTGTAAAATGTATTTTATATTTTTTCTGGTTTAATAGATAACTCATTGATAAAAGTTTTAAATCTTTCATTATATTTTTTTGGGGGGAAAAACTATTTTTATGTGAACTAACATTTGAGTACTACAAGTATGAAAGTGGCGATAAAGTGGCTCTGTGCCACAAGAGATGATAACTTACACATCACGATATCAAACTATGGTCTAGCAGCGCCTCATTTTCCAGAGTTAAATCTCAAAACATCCATGTGTCAAGGATTTTTAATCACGAACCTACGACGCAGACAGTTTCCGAGCTGGTAACACTCTTACCAAATTTAAATATCATAGTCAACTAAGAAACTTTCAGCCGGCGGATTTAATGCGTCTTTTGCGCGTACGCACGCTGTGGCGTAACTACCGCTACGAATATTAAACATCAATTCACTGATATAAAAGACATGCTAACTCGATTCAATCACGAGGTACCTTTTGATAGATGAAGGTTGGCATGGTCGATAACTCCACCCCCACATTGGTGACCCGGACGTGATTTGAATACGCAGTAACGCTCACTTCGATGGATAGTCCACATTGAACAGTTGACTTGCTACTTGTGACTGCAAAATGCAACCCAGAAACAACAACGAACGCTACGACCTGATGTTAATATACCTCTCACATTCAGCACTCAACAAACAGCTCTCCTGGTCTTTCACAAGTACAGCAACTAGTGAAATCCGTTCATCGAATTCTATCTCTGATAAAATTCTGGTGGGGGAGTATTGTGGCGTAATACCACTACGAATATTAAACATCAATTTACTGATATAAAAGACATGCTAACTTGATTCAATCACGAGGTACCTTTTGATAGATGAAGGTTGGCATGGTCGATAACTCCGCCCCCACAACACCGATTGGTTAGTCGGCAGTCAAGAAATATACTCTTGGAACGCAGCAGTATCAGCGACGCGTTAACTGACTGCGAGATCGTCACGCTGCATCTACCGAAAAAACCACCCTGTAGGAAATTTTGAATTTAACCTTTCTATCTAGAAACAAAATAATAGGGAAAAGTTACGCACTTTTGTCGTCGATTTTCAAGTATCTTTCAAGCTTTATAAATAGAAAATAAAGGTATCCTGTGAGTTTGTTTTTCTTCCCAGATCGCCTGGCTATATCACAATGTGAAATCACGAACAAACAATTGAATTGCTTTTAAACGCTTATTTCGTACGTTAAACGTGCGACGTTTGCATTAATCACCAAAATCTCAAAGGATGATGATGCTTCAAATTTAATAATTCTTTTCTCCCAATTTCGAACTAGTTTTGAGATGAATATGTTAACTCAGCAGTTTTTCGCCAGATGACGTAAATGGTCTCATTTTGTAAAACATAGCCATTTTACTATATCTAGACACAATTTTTATTATTATAGTCACAGCTGTAAGTTAGGAGGGTGGATGCGAAATTTAGTTGCATTATGTATAAGACACCCTTTAGCACAGATTCATGTAATTAAGTTTTTTACCTTGATAACTTTCAGCAACTTTGAAGCCTTCAGGATCAAATTGACTCCAAACGTATAAATTATAATATCCATCTAGCCATTTTTCATTCTTGTAAAGATCAATAATTGCAGGAATGTCATCTTCTTTCATATTACGTACACTGTAGTTCAAATTTTCCATCATTCTAAAAATATTCTGAACTTTATCTAATAGATGAAAACACTTGCAAATGTATTCTTTTGTATTCTAAACTTTGAAAAGCTTACTGTCCTGGAAATAAATAGAATTAAGTTTATTAATTCCGTCATTTTTAATTACATAAATTATGAAGAAAAATTTAAAATATATTAATTACAATAATTACAAAATAAAACTAAATCAAATGCTTTGATCCTCAAAGAATTGAGTTTATTTTCCTTCATATATTTTGAAGTTAAATAAGAAGGATAAATATATTCTTGCAACCCTAGATTGTATGAACGTTAAAATCGCCAAACCGATTTTAGATTCACGTAGAATAATTTAAGCAGATTAAGAAATCCGCTAATTTTCACATGAGAGAGCGAAGCGACAAACAAATAGAGAAGGTACTAAATTAATTTTACAAGCACGTGATTTATATATATATATATATATATATATATATANATATATATATATATATATATATATATCTTAAATTTAAAAAAGAGTTGAGGAAGTTGTATTATTTTTTAAAGCTTTCTATAAAAAGTCTTAAACTAAATAATAATGTTTAATATTTAAAGAAAAAAGAGATAATTCATTTATCTTACTTCATTAGTTATATGAGTTAGGATGCCACTCGTATCAGTTACATTGCCTATTTTCTGTGCTGAAAAATTGCAGAGAAATGTGATCTTAAAATAAAATTCTAGGTGTTTTATCTGATTATTATTTAGTATTTTCTCCTTTTACATTTTACTGACGTGGGATTGTCTTGGTTTTATTCCTTACTTTATTTTACCAAAATTAGGGAGAATCGTCTTACCTTTTGCTGATGCGAGTCTTTTTTTTTCCGCAACAATGAAGAAATAATTTGTAGTTTTATATTCTATTGTCATTGACTGCTGTTATATTTTTTTGTTGTTTTTGCTGTTGTAAGAATATGTCTCCCCCCCCCTTCAAAAAAATAGACGTACATTTCGAGACATCTAAATTTTTACATAGATATATTGTTGAGGATTTTTTACAAAATTGAATTTTTTTGTTTACTTGCTTTTTAAAATTTTTTATGCTTTTAAAATTCTTTATGTTAATATTTACGTTATAATAGATAATTTTTTAATCAACAAAAATACAATGTTATCATTTAACCACAAGCACTTTTTTATTTTGTATTTCGCTAAGGATTACTGCACTTTTTAAATGGGCAATTTTCCACACATTTTACCTCAATTCTAATACTGTTAGAAATAAGATATTGCATGTTTGAAGGAAATTTTTTTGTACATGAAAAATTTGCATTCACAATATGCATATAAAAATATGAGCTGCAAGGTATGAAATGAATAACGACGATTTTATTGGTTTGAATGCAGGTTCGAGATCAGAAAATTGACCTAGTGAAGGCCTTTTTGAATATAATGAACTATTTCCTAAGTGCACGCAATTTTTATTAATAAGTATGTAATTATTTTAGTAAGCCGAGTACTCCAATATTTTTAAAAACCAATTTTTTGGCTCCTCAATATTTTGAGAATCAAGAATCAAAACCTGCTGGAAAAAAGTATATTTTGTGTTTGGTTTCGTAGCTCGAAATATTTTCTGCACAAACTAAACAAATTAATTAGAGTAGTTAAGATTAAGCCTTCAAACCATTAAGTTTGAATCTTAGTAAGTAAAGTACAACCATTAGATAAATATATGTTAGAAAGCATAAGCTGTTCTCAAGAATTGGTGTTCGCTTTTTTATACTGTTTAAAAAATGTCGTTGTATCGAATATAGATAAATCGTAACAAGAGTACTGAAAAATAATTGAGATAATCTATTTTGTTCTATCTGGAAAAATATACGCACTCCAAATATCAAGACATCTTTAAAAAATCGCTTGAAACGATGCCGAATTACACCTCATAATATAGTTAAAAATTTTACTGACTTGCATTAAGGTAAAACATTGATAAAAAAAATGAAATAGCTACCTGGTAATTCATAGAAATTCATTTACCCTCTGAAGGCGGTAAGTTACCTTTATGGGTCTAGAACGCTTATATAAATGTTTTTTTAAATATTTACTAAACGTTTCACAATTTTAACGTCTATACCAATGTATGCTGGGATTGGAAGGTAAAAATTACATTAACGTATACCAAACGTATAAAATAATTTAATTTCATGCCGAAATTAATTACTGAAAATAAGAGGTCCAACGATAGTCACCTTTCTCTGTTCATTTTACGATCATACCATGAAAAACATACGGATATTTTAAGGATGTGAAAAATTTTAAAAAAGAAGTAATAACTGGAAAACAGAAACACTTTTGAATAAAAATACTAAAATAAACATCAAACCTTTTTAGATCTAAACAAGCATAAACAATTACTAACTTTTACCGTAGAATACGTGAAATACCAATACTAATTCGAACAAAAAATTAGAAATACAACGGGTAGCAACAACATGTGCAATTAAGAGGCAAAACCTTTAGAATTAAATTAAATTAAATAATGTTTAAAAAAATTAGCACAGTATTAAAAACTTTTTTAACAACAAAATCCTTTCGGTGCCCCTTTAAATTTTCACATTTCTATCAAAAGTGACGCACTTTGAAGTTTTTCGTTTTAATTCTGCAAAAATTAAAATTAGTTCCCTTTTTTAAGTCTGCTTAAAAATTTACTTTTTAAAAATTTCATTTTATATTGTTATTACTTCGTTCAAAGTTAAAAAATTCCCAGTAGGGTTTCTTACATTCGTTGGTGAAAAAAAATGTTTGCTTCTGTGAGCTTGACTAGCCCAGTTCGTAAAATATTGAATATTTTAGCATAAAAAATACTTGCTATAATTCGAGTCGATAATTATAGTTGATGCTAACTCTGAAAGTAAGGAGCTAATTAAATTACCCCCATTTCAATTTTATAGAAACTGAATTCAAAGGAAATTTATTTTTAAAAAAACATTTATTAAGATGTCATCGTATAAGGTATCATTCTATATTCACATTTGATGCAAGGATTGGATATCCAAAATACAAGATGCATAGATCATAATAAGTAATCAATAGTACTAAAATGCATTGGAAAATCAGACATCCAATTATAAACAGTTTTAAAAAATTCTTACCTTTCTTTTGTTCAAACGTCTGCTCTTCAAAATTAATAAGAAGTTCTAAAGAAAAATTAGAGATTTCACTGTACTGTAAATTCTTCTATTTGTTGTGTAGATGTTGTGTTGATTTTAACCTGCATCAAACTTCGTCAATTCTTATGAACCAACAATAAAAGAAAAATTGATTTTTCCCGATGACTCGTTTATGATCTTTTTAATCTTGTTGTTATAACTCAAGACTTCCATGTCCACTAAATAGCGTGAAGTACCGCTTCATTAAACGGTGAAATACAATTAATCTTATTGTTTTCGATAACATGTTTTTTTAGATATTATTGCCTGTAGATGTTAATAGAGATTACAAGGGATGTAATTTTAATAGTTATGAAGGATGCGTTTGTTTGATTTATGAAATTTAATCTTTACACATTTAAATGTTTTTGTTATAGGGATTAAACTATTTCCAAAATTTAATCTTTAAAGATATTCTTTTTTTTTTGCTACTTTTTTTTTTTATTAGAGGACATGAAAAAGGAAACTTTCTCTTTCAATTGTTTTTAACTGAATAAAAATTAGTTCGAAGTATTTATAATTAGATGCATTTCTTCTTTTTTTGAAGAGTAAAATACAAAAGGAAGAAAAAATGTTTGTATATATACAAAAAATATTATAATAATAAATAAATGAAGAACGTAAAGAAGAAACAGAAGAATTACTCTTTAGGCAATTTTTGAAAAAATTGAATATTCAAGTTTCTTTTAATTGTATCTTTTTTATTTTATCATTGCTAATAAATTGTCTATACTGAAAATTGAATTTGTGACAATAATTTACGCTTTTGTGACTCTTTATTTTAAATCTCGATAAAAAAAATATGATATTCAGAATTTAATTTTTTTTTTCAATTTTAAAGTGAGGCAAAATATCCACTACAAACGAAAATGCAAACTATAAGTAAAAGTAAATTTGTAGATTTTCACAAAATAATTTTGAGATATTGATACTTTGAATTTTAAAATAAATCACAAAGCATACATAAAATATATGTATGAGAAGTTCATTTAGCAAGATGTAAATGTTTGAAAATTTTTTAATTGCAAAAACTGTTTTCATCTTTTACTTTTTTTTTCTTAAGAAAAAATAAATAAAATTCGTTTGCAACCATTCACGCTTGCATTTGTTCGTAGGTAGATTTTTATTGTTAATAAAACTAATTGCTAGTCATTGCTTTTGCTAAGCAGCTGCAAGTGTGGCAAGACTCTGAAGAGGAGGATAAGAACAGCAGCACGTCTTCCTAAAGCATCCCAAACATACTCGTCAGAATTCCAGCCAGGTGATTGAATTGGTCAATCCATGCGCTGCATTGCTTGCAGATGAGATGAAGATAATCATCCACAGTTCTATACGGCATTGGTCTATCCTACTGTAGCACGAAATCATCAAATATTGCACCAGTATAAGGATACACATCAACATCAAAGATGTCATCTCTACATACGTGGGCATTCACAATTCCACGTGGAAAGATTGCGGGTCAGTGCGTCCACCCAAAGCGATACCAACACACACACAGGCACTGCCTCCTTGGTATGCATGTATTTCCCGGATGTTTTATAAATGATATAGGGTTCCAGGTTCTTTCCAAATCAAAAAACTTCTACTATCACTTTGGAAGCTAAACTTAGACTTATCCGTGAAAAGATCAGATCGCACTTGGTCACCTCAAACATTCCCCTCTATGGAGTGACGAGAAAGGCGCAAATGTTTGTCGACTATCGAACAAGTCATTCACTTATTTGTGAAGTCTTCCATACCCAGTAGACGTTGACACCCATCTTCCGGAGGGTGGGTTAGCTCCATCAAAAAGTCCTCCACCAAGGCAAATTTCTCCCAATACTTGAACCAGGAATTTCCTTGCTTTCTGGAATGGGTTCAAAATTACAAGGCTGCTGAGTTGAACATTAGTAGTCGTAAAACCTAAATTGGGTCAGCAGTTCAACGACGGTAATAAAATACAATAAAATCGGGGGAACCGTGATGGCTCAGGAGATGGAGCGTTCGCCTTATAATGAGGTGAACCGGGTTCGAATCCCTGTGATGGCTTGTCGATACGAATTTCATACCCGGCCTGCACCGACCACAGTGCTGACGTAAAATATCCTCAGGGGTAGACGGATCATGGGTTAGAGTCCCCTTGCCGTCAGGCTAACCGTGGGAGGTTCTCATGGTTTTTTCTCTCCATGCAACGTCATGTGGGTTAGTTCCATCAAATAGTCCTCCACGAAGGCTGATTTCCCCCATTACTTGATCCAGAAATTCCCTTGTCTCCTGGATTGGGTTCAAATTTACAAAGTTACGGAGTTGAACATTAGTAGTCGTAAACTCAAAAAATTAGGTCAGCTGTTCAACAACGGTTAAAAAATTAAATCTTCCGAAGCTTCACTAAGAGAGAATCTGGGTATACTTGGAGTTTTCTATTCCTACGTGCACACAATGATAAATATCGATTATCGGTGCTCATTGTAGCTAATCTCCATCGTAATTTTTCGGACAAATTATGCCTGGCGACCATTTTTACTAACTGGCATCTGAAATTTCTAATTTCGGAAACGCGGGGAAATTCGCAGGCTTGTGATTAAACATACAATTTTATGCTTGTTGTAGATGACGCCATTCCATTACAATGCCATTAGTTTACATATTGCAGTTTTATTTAGCAATTCTCATTTGACAACGTATCTAAATTTCGTTGTGATTGGCTTATTTTCGGGACATCCTTAATTTATGATAAGTAGTGTATGAACCAATAGAAACAAATATCGAAAATGTAAATGCTATTAAAACTTTCGTCCTCCCTGTTCCAACAAGCGTAAACATTTGTTTTAAAGATGTACTAAGGGGGGAAATGCATTTCACTGCAATATGTAAGAAAATAAAAGAAAAACTCTGCCTTGCACTATTTTTGAATGCTTTCATTTCAAAGTCTTAGGACAATATACCATTGATTATACCATTAGGACAATATACCAGTCAAACATGTTGCGCAACAAAAAAGGACTTTAAATATGGTCCGAATTAGTTTTTTTTTCTTCATAAATTGATATTTTGAATCATCAGAATTTTTTTTTAAAGAATGATGACTGATATTAACGGAAAGCACAACTGCAATTTCAAAATACCACTCAAAACCATTTCAAAATAACTAAGGCAACAATGAAATTCTGGAGTAGGAAGGAAAAAAATACAGTCCCAATATAGAATATTTCTTCTCTCTTAATTTGATTTGCAAAAAGAAAAATGTTATGAATATATAACTTTTGGAAAAATCTGTTTATTGAAGTGCTGAGACGAAGCTCCTCTCAATTTAAAAGCCAGAAAGAGATTATTAAAAAAATGTTGATCAAGCACTTTATTGAAATACTTCACTTTTAAGTAAGCATAACTTTGCATAGATTTAGTCTTTGGAAGGCACTGAAGCATATGCAATTGTTTTGTGAGTGTTTCTTTCGATGCTTAGTGAAGCGTTAGATGTGATTTCCATGCTTGTTTTACTTTTTATTTTTTTATATAATTTATTAGAAATAAATGTGTTTCATTCGATCAAACCTTGCGTGCAAAATTTCTGGAAATCTGTCTACCGCATTTAATAATTCCAAGAAACTATCATTTAGATATTTTTATTAATGATGTTAAAAATCAGTTGTTTGAATCAATAATAGAGAAACAGATCTAAAAATTGAGTTTAACTTAGGTCTTGGAGCAACACAGTATGCATTTAGACAATCATTGAGATATGTTTATAAGGGGTGTAGCATTTTACCAATGTTGGAAAACAGAAGGTTTTAATTTATTTCCTGAAGGATTCTACACCTAATATTAAAATAATATGCACATTTCTAACTAAAATATTCGCCATCTAATTTCCCTTTTTTTTTAATTGAAGAAAAATTTCTTTTAGTGCATGAATATTTTACTGAATTATTAATCTTCCCCGTTTTTATTTTTATTATTTAATTTTATTTTATTTTATTTATTTTATTTATTTTTTTACTGACAAAAAATTCTGAATGAAATTATTTATACGATTCTAATTTTCAGTAAGGATTATGCTGCCTTATAAACTTGTAGAAACTGGAAAATGAAATTCGGTATAATATGAAAAAAACACAACTACTTCGATTTAGTAGGAACAACATATGACGCAATGCTAAACGAATGGAATTTAGTTGTTGTTTATTTAGTTATTGTTATTAGTAGTTGTTGTTATTTGTTTTAGTTGCTGTTGTTTATTTAGTTGTATTTAGTTTCAATAACTTTTCTTTATAATGCAATAAAATCTGGCGAACAGCTATTTAAACGATCGAACACTTCGTTTGTTTATTTGTGGCTTGAAGTTAGGCTCGCAGAAAATGCCGTTCATGGGTTAAATTTAGTAGGAACAACACAACCTGTGACGTAGGCTATATTATACCCAATTATCTGACTCAATCAAAAACAGAAAATATGGTTGGCGTGGTACAATACCCCATACAAGCTGTATCAGATTTCATGCGAATTATTTCAATTATTATGTGCATAACAAAATTTGCTTCATTCATTGTTCTCTTTGCTTCAAATTTTTTTTTTTTTTTTATTTTNTTCATTTATCGTTCTCTTTGCTGCAATTTTTTTTTTTTAATTTAACTAATGTGATACGAATTATTGTCATCTTTATTGTCTTCTGTATCATCCGTATTGTGCAGTTAGGAATTTTGTAATGGTTTACTTATGTGCCGAGTTTTGTGCGAGCTAGACTGTCGTCCAGACGTGGACTATACGGTTAAGGGTTTTGCAAACCTAGGTACGTATCGACGTCTGGAAGAAAAGAAATGAAAAAAGTGAGAGCATTACATTCTTACCTTACTATTTTTTATGCTTATTAGTTTAACATTTTTGTAGCCTTACGTTATTGGACTCTAGGCGAAACAGGTTTTTAAAATGTCATAAAAAATAAGTAAATAAATAAAGATTAACTACTGGCCCAGTTTTATTTGGTATAATGCTATTGCTCAAGGCCAACTCTTGGTAGTCAAATCTCGGGGCTAAAGAGAAAGAAGGGCTAGTTCATTCCTCTCTTAAGAACTGAAGCTACGATTTCCCTCCTCATGACGTCACGCTGCACACAGATCTTGGAGATTGCAAGCAAAGGTATTATGAAACCTTTGCATCATTCTATCTGTAAAAATAAATTCGACTTCTTCTTGATATTAGATTTCAAACTTAAAGCAATTAACACATTATTTCCTTTGAAAAACATAGTTTAAAAAAATTTTCTTGGCCGAAAATATTAATTAAATACAATTTTAAACTAATAAAACTACTTTATTAGTTGTCGTAAATGACGCTATAAATACTTTATTTCAAAAATTTCAGTTTTAACTTTTATTGTTAAACTTTTATTTTTATTAACTTTTATTTTTATTATTGTACTAAAAGAAAAAGTTGCATAGATCGACACCTTTTTTTAGTTACATATTGTTCGATAACAATGATTTTTAAAGTTCAGTTAAATTCAGAATCCTGATTTTAAAATATGCTGTTAATGGCAATTTGTTTATGCTTAATCATTAGGAAACAACAGCCTTAAACCCGCCGACCGGTCTGTGTAGGGGTTAGGGAACTGCCCCTGCATCAGAAAGGTTCTGGGTTCGAATCCCGGGCAAGGCAGGGATGTTCTTTCCTTCACTGTACTATCTGTCCTTACTGTGGAAGCAACGTTGGCCCACCTAATATGGCACCCCTGAAAGAGCGACCAACAAATCTGCCCTGTAAATGCCTGAATTGACGGGAAAATGTTAACACAGGTAGGCATTGGAAAAAAAAACCTTAAACGCTAATTACTGTAACAAAATAATAATTTAGGTTCATAATAATACTAGAAATTTTACAATTGCTTATAGATGCTTAAATTTTAAGGGATATAATTAAAAAGAATCATAACTATTCAGAATAACTACATTAAGAACTACGTTATGAAATTTGGAGAACTTTAACTATTAATTATTTATACTTTTCATTTAAGTTTTGATTTTCTTTGACTTTTATCCATTTTTTTTAATTTCTTCGTCTTCCTTTCTTTTTGAAGTAACTGGGCGGTTTCAATTTAGAAGGCGAATTCTTATGAAAGTTCTGAAAGACAAAATAAGCGTATTGCTGTTTTATTCACTGCGGAATATCGTCCCTCTAATTCATTTATGAGTTCTTTGATGACACTTATGACACTTTCTGACTTTCTGTAGGATGTCCAATGCACACTTTAAAAAAGGTTTTCAAACTCCTGACACACTTCCATCCATGCTGCTCACGGAACAATTAATCCTCCCTTAGATAAGAGAGCACTTTGTAGGGGCAGGAGAATTTTAAAATCATTCTAATCGGCAATCCAAGCAAACGATTTCACATATCAATCTTCATAATCTTCTTTCAAGAAATGCTTACTGCATATTCGTGCATATTTTAGATTTACTGACTCACTTCGTTTGCAACGTTGAAGCCATTCTTCCACATAGTTGTTCATTTACTTTAGGGAGCACGGGGAAAATTATATTTTTTCCTTGTGTGTTTCTATCAGAATTTTTGCTAGTTGCAATCGCACAAACTGGCATTTCGTTAATAATTTTAAATGTTTGTAATTCACTTCAAAAAACTAAGGAAAATCATTATAGAAAACAACGAATGTCTTGGAATCTGTCACAAAAAAGAATGCTCTAATATTAGTTAGAACTAGTTAGACCGAACCCTCCGTTCTTGAAGTAAAAGTTTAAGCTTTGCGCCACCGTGACGTCACAGGCGAAAATCGGAGGATTGGCGCGGGGAGAGTTTCTTCAAAGGAATGAACTAGCCCTTCTATTCTCTTTCGCCCTGGTCAAACCTTTGCATAATCAACAATTTTCTCCGACATTTAACTCATTTGGTTGACCGTAAAAACTTATTTTCGTTGTGCCCAAAGTAGATATCTTAACTTTATATAAGTATTTTCACCAATTAACTCATTAGTAGCGCCATTTACCAAGATTAACTAAACCAGGTGTTCCCTCATGGTTTTCCGCGGAACCCTAAGGTTTCGTGGAAGGAAAAAATTGGTTCCAATAGTTAGGACTTTCTTCACCTCTCAGTAATAATTTTTGAAACCTTATTTAGTTTTAAATTTAATCAATATTCTTTCATTTATTTAATGTTTAGGTTGTCACCATGAAATTATTTAAAATAAAATGCCTAAAAGAAAGAAGCAGAAAAAAATTTTGTTTAAGGAAATATTTATATTCTAATAAAAATATCAATATATTTTGAAAAGAATCTGTATTTATGAAAATTTGTTTCATATTTCTCATCGTGCTTTTCAAATCAATGTAAAGTAATGAAATTCGTTAATAACGAAATATATTTCTGTGGTAACCATTTTCAATGTTTATGACAGATTTTAGCTTTCATTTCAACAAAAATCATGACGTGCCTTATTTGTCTCATTTTCGCTTATGTATATTACCCCAAAACAAATTTAAAACTAAAATAGATAAAATCCAGGAATGGGAATTCAATTGTTGAATACAAAACCTAATTTAAGATTTTTAATTAAAAAAACGGGGGGGGGGATTCATTTCTCTTCATAAATAGTTTCAAAATAAAATAGTCTTTTACTGGTTAATTCTCATAATTGCTTTTGCATGCTTTATTTTGAATCATTTTTATGCACTTTAATATTTATAATGTCTAGGTTCTGCCGAAAGTAACTCAACCATTTAAGGTTATAGCTGAGGCAGCTCAAGGGTGCTGCGTGGAAGCTCATCTTGGCTCCTAATGAGGTGACCCAGGTTCGATTCCCAGTGATGGCTGGTCGATACGAATTCCGTACCTGGCTCACACTGACCTCAGTGCTGACGTAAAATATCCTCTGAGCTAGACTGATCATGGGCTAGAATCCCTTTGCCGTCAAGCTAACCGTGGAAAGTTTTCGTGGTTTACCTCTATATAAAACGCAAATGCTGGTTAATTACATCAAAAAGCTAGCCACGGATGCAAGTTTCTCCAAAAACTTAACCCAGGAATTCTTGCCTTCTGAATTGGGTTCAAAATTGCAAGGCTACGAAGTTGAACATCAGTAGCCGCAAACTCAAAATTGGGTCGGCTATTCAACGACGGTTATAAATTAAATCATATTTAGAGCTCCATTGCTGAAATAAAATTGGGAACAGTTGAATTAATCATCATTGGCGACGATAGTAGACACTTCTATGTTTTTCCATAAATAACTTTTCTCTATTAATTTAACTTTTTAATATAAATTTATTTTATCATTTTAAATTGTACCAACTGCAAAACCAATTGTCTTTTGCGTAAATATTAGTATGGCAACTTTTCATTCTTCTCTTCAGCAAATAAATACCAATTCTCGATTACTTTTGCTTTACATGCGTAACTTATTTTTCAAATTGATAACTGCAAGCGACGTTATCACGAGTAAATGGTTGCATTCGTTGATTCAGAAGCGAATCAGGTTTGACACACACGCGTGACGTCGCTTAAAAGTATCCAATTAAATCAGATTAAAATCCCACGTTTGGGTCTAGTCACGTGTTCATCTTCTCCTTCTGCAAACGCGCAATTGGGTATAATATAGCCTACGTCACAGGTTGTGTTGTTCCTACTAAATTTAACCCATGAACGGCATTTTCTGCGAGCCTAACTTCAAGCCACAAATAAACAAACGAAGTGTTCGATCGTTTAAATAGCTGCTCGCCAGATTTTATTGCATTATAAAGAAAAGTTATTGAAACTAAATACAACTAAATAAACAACAACTACTAATAACAATAACTAAATAAACAACAACTAAATTCCATTCGTTTAGCATTGCGTCATATGTTGTTCCTACTAAATCGAAGTAGTTGTGTTTTTTTCATATTATACCCAATTACCATTGATTTTAAATTATTTGGCTTAATTTTGCTGCTATTTTTTATGAGCCCTACTATAAAAAGAACAATCAAGAAAAAACGTGGTTAGCATATAATTTAAGGAACACTAATTCAGCGACGTAGCCCTCATATATCATCCTTGTTGATCACTGAGCTTAATTGACAAAACTAATGAACAACCGACGAGCATGCAATAAACTCTATTAAATAAAACTGTAAACTGGAAAACACTACTCATTTTATCTTTTAAATACTTAAAAAATAATTGAATTCTGCTTAATTTTCATCGATGTCTTATATTTGGGAATGGGGAATGAAGTTGTTGCTTTCGCATATTGTCCAATTTTTCAGGTGTTTGCAGTTGTGAAAGGGTTCCGTAGTCATAATTGCGAAACACTTTTAAAAATGAAGCCATAAAATATTGCATATCAGGGATAAAAAATGAATATTTAAGAGAGAATTAAAAAAAAAAACAATTTAAAAATCAAATGAATTATAATAAGCATTTGCAATAAATTTTTATAATTTACGTAATCAATCCATATTTGTTAAGCTAAAGAAATGAATTTCCGTCGAAATGATAAGAATGAAGCAAAATTTTACATTGAAAAAGTTTATTTTTAACTAGCAGCATGCGTTTAACATCTGAATAGAATGTTAAGAATAATTATGAAATACTTTATTTACCTTATTAAAACAGTCATCATGCTTTTTTGACTCAAAAGAATTTTAACTTGGTTTATGAGTAATGAACTCCAAAAAGGTCACTTTGCATTTGCATTTTAATTAAAATTAAGCAAAATGAAAAAAAAGAAAAAGAAACTTTTCTTTAAAAAAATTATATTGTTTAAATGAGGTAATTAAATTTTTATTGAAAAATTTTCTCTTTCTTATTATATTAATGACAACAAAAGGCTAAATTTCGCAACTGAATTTCTTAAATTTTGAAAGTATATTTATTTTAATAAACTGTTCTTTAAAAAGTCTTCTTAGAGGTTTCATAAAATTCAGAAATTCAATGATAATAATTTCCTTTTTAAGTTTTGTTATTACTTCAAACATAGTTTGATTGAGCCATTCAATTAATTGAATATCTTTCGTTTACTAATTTTTTTTTCATCTGCGGGTATCTATTTAGGTCAGATGTTGAAACAAAAAAGTACTTATTTTAAATATAAAAATCTTCTTGGCATTTGTTGGAAATTTTGTGCTTACCAAAAATTTAAAATTGAATACTCATTGCAAAACTTAAGTACACTGTAAAAAAAGTTTGAATTAAATTACGTTAAGGAACATGTACTATTTCTTGCAGTTAAGTCCATTTTTACCGGAACATGTTACAGAATAAAACATCTGATATACCATGATTTTACAGTAATAAATGCATTAAAATCACTGAATCACTCTAATTAAGAAAATATTACTGTAAATTTTATGTCATATATCTTATGAAAAAATTGATTTTATCGTAAAAACGGATTTTACGAATGAATCACCCAAAGTGCCAGTATTTTATACCGGAATTGCTTTACAATGTACATTTATTTATTTAATTTTAAAATACATTTATAAAATTACTGTTTTCAGTTGATTTTGCACCACATTATAGATCATGAGTTTAACAATATATCTGAAGAAAAGGAAATAGATGCAGTTTTTTAATCAAATTATTGACCAAACATTATTTAAACATTACTAGGGTATTTAAGGGTACAAACATTAATTAGGGTATTTAAACAAACATTAATTAGGGTATTTAAGGGTATCTAGTAGAAGAGGGCCATTTTACAAAATCTGATGCTACATTGCTTTATTAGGTTTTTTGATTAAAAATAAATCAAGTTTTATATTTGTATAGCTGCTTTGAAATATTTCACAACAAATACTTCAGAAACATGAATTTAAGAAATTTAAAATGTTCATAATCTTGAATTTAAACATAGTAATCATCTTCAATTCATATTTACCTTTTATTTTATATCCAAGAATGTTTCAATTGACCAATTTAGGCTTAAATTTTAAAAAAAATCCAATTGATAAAAATCAAAATAAATGTTTCCTAAAAAAATTGAAAATGTCCGATAGGATGTATTTGAAAGTGATAAATACTTAATAGTCATTTTAAGGAATTTATAAAACTTCATCTATCACAACTTTCACTAGAAGTATACAATTAGCGGTTTTTCTTGTTGTTGTTCTTTTTTCTTTTCTTTTTTTAAAGTTTTTTAGCATTTTTTAGAGTAGGTAAAATTACATCTTTTCACACCGTTCTTCTTTTTTGCAATTATCTTTTTCTCAAGGTCTATTTTAGTTTCGTAAATTTAAGAACAGTCAAATATTTTTCTTATTTTAAAACAATATCAGCTATTTTAAAGTAAACATAGTTTTTACATTTCGTTAAGGGTATTTTGGTTATTTTCCGAATCTTACCAAACATAGTTATCCGATTCAATTATTTACAAGTTATAAAGTAAGTGAAGTATAGGTGTTGTTTATGTAAATTATCATGTCTGTGATGATCTAATTCGAAATAAGGAATTCATCAATCAATTATAATATAATTATATCTTGTATTAAAAATATTCATTTTTAATGATTTTTAAAAGGATTATAATATATTCATTGGTTCTTTTCATTAATTGTTTTACGTTATTTAAATGTTTAATACTTTTCCCGTTAAAAATACTCAACGGTGAAGTGATAATGAAAGAAAATAATAAAAATGTAATTCAAAACAAGATGCAAACAAGTCTTAAATTAATAATTTTGTTTGATATTGATTTTTTGCAATGAGACAATTTCTAATTAAAAAGAATCAAGCTTAAAATGAGTTTTTAACGCAATTTCCTACATGTAATTTCATTTTTTATGGAATAATAAGTAAATATCTCATTTGTTTTTCTAAAAATCTAGCAAGCATAATAATAAATGGGCTTCTAAAATATTAATCTTGTATTGTACTTCAATAAAATTACATATTTTCTTCCATTAATTAAATTTTTTTCATAGGAAGCTTTGTCTTGCCCTTACAAATGAAAAACGCCCCTATTTTGTACGTTTCTATTTTTTAGTAGAAATGACTTTCTTCTATCAAAACATAGTTTCCGATAGTTTTTTTTTTTTTTTTGCACTGAATTTTACGAACCGATCGAAATATTAGTTTTGTAGTTATAAGAGCTTTACGGACAAAAAATACAATTTTGTACTTCTACCTATTTACACATCTATCATAGCTAAACAAATGAAGCAATCAATGCTAACAGTGCATTTTTGTGCTTAAATGAAATAAAACAAGAATCGATATGATAAAATGTTAAGAAGTTATAAGGATACTGTGTTCAGAAAATACGGAAGACGTAAACTGATTTCAAAAATTTTGAAGCCGTTTTTATTTTTGTGTAAAATAGCCAGGTTTTCCGCGCTAAAGCTTTCCGAAATTCAAAAATTTATTTTTTTCCCAATCCACTCTACTGCTGCCATCCAACGAAAATCTTTCACACATTTTGCTCTCAACATGTATTTGGCTCAAAATTTTTTACATGCTATTCCAATACATGTAAATTGCGTCCTTTTTTCTGCTTTTTGAATTACTTAAATTATTTTATCAAAATGCTGCTAACTTATGATGTGTTATTTTAACACTCTGATTTAATTTTAAACATTTTTCATTCAACAAACACAAGCAATGGATTGCATGTGAACCTGATCACATTTATAAACTACATCATTTATTTAACATTTTTGAAAATTGCTAAAAAAATAATATTTGACTAATTATTTACTTTTTAACTTCAAAGTGATATGTTTATATTTATTTCTATGCAAACTCTCTAAAAAACTTTACCCATGAGTTATTTTTATGAAAATAAGCATGAAAACATTTTCTATGACAATGCATTGAGTATTTAAGAATATTGTCGATAATTCAAATGAATAGTTCTAAAAAGGTATTATGACAAAAATATTAAAAGTTTTAAAACGTCAAAAAATATTTATTTCTTTTTTATTTATTTATTTATTTATGATTATTATTTTGCAAAGGGTGTAAAATTGTTTTGACTGGCAAATTGATCGGATATTCAAAAAAAGTTGAGAACCTATGTTCATAGGCACTACCAAACAAAAACTAATTTAAATAATCACTATTGGCGTATTACGGAAGCTTCAAAAACTGCACTTCATAAATTTATGGGTTTTTACACACACATAAAAGAAATTGAAATCAAATTTAATAATTATGATTTATTACATACTTTGAAATATAGCATCAATGCATATTATAACAAAACCGCGCTTTTGGAATAAAATCAGAAAACAACTTTCACTAAAAAAGATAATTAAATCACAATATCTTCCAACGTCACAATAAGTGATTAAGACACAATATGTTACCCAGATTACAAGTTTAATGAAATTATTTTGCAGACATTAATTTCACATTAAAAGATATTACATAATAGTGAATGAAGACTCCAGGAAAAATTTACGTATTTTGATAAATATAGTTACTTCTATTTTATTTTTTAAACAGCACTTTTGTTTAAGCTTGTATTGGTTCATAAAAGCACTTTATCGTGGTTACATAAAGTGCACGAGTATGAATTTTTCATAAATATTTTTAAAACAGAAAAGGAGTGTTTTTCCGTTAGCTACTAATAACATATAAAATGAAAAGTAATTAATTTTTTTCATTTCCTCAAGAAAATAGAGAGGTCTAGGCTGCTGCCATTGCACTTACCTGATCACTGACAATCCATCATTGATCAATTAGTTACATACGCAACCAATAGAAATGCGTTTCTATTGGAATAAGAATACGAATCATCCAATAGGAATAGAACAAAAAGAAACTGATCGAATGATAGTAGAACACTGATCAAGGCAAGCTTCTAACTTGGACATCTCTATTAAATTTTTAATTGATTATTGTTTAAATTAAGTAAATAATAATGCTTTTTAAAATATCATCATGACGTATCATTTTATCTTGACCCGTGAAATCTTTCACTGAAGTTTTTTCATGACATTAATATGCAAGTTAAAATAAGTTTTAATTTTTTTTTAAATCTATTAAAATTAAATTAAAAAAATATTCTTTAGATTTAGATTGTTCAAAATTAAAATTTTTATGATTTCTCTGGTGACTTCGGTAAAGCAATATCTGGATTAAAAGGAGGCTGATGACTATGTCCGATTGTAGCAGTAGATGGTCTCATTCTCGAACCTTTCATGCCACAGCCATCAATGCTAAAATCTGGAGTGGGGGCATTTGGCATTGCCCACAGTTGTCTCGACAATGCAAAGGATGTCATTTCTTGTTGGTTTCCTGGGTTCGGTACAGCTAAAAAAAAGGGTCCACCCAAAACAGATATTGAGCCTGGCGAAACATCTATACTTGGACGAATACTTCTGGACGTGTAATACGCTTCCCTGATTACAATGGAACATAAGACTGCATCAACAACAAAAAGAAATATTCCCGCCATCAGCAAAAGGGGACCCAAAAGTTTGTAATCACCATCAAGTGCCGTGTGAACACTGATTAGAACATCTTCCTGGTCTTCGCTCTCTGCTTGCTTGTGTTTCCATTTTGGAGGCTCGGGCGGGTAAGAGATCGCTGTGGTAGCTGTGCCTGCAATCAAGAGAATGAAAACTATGCTGGTAAGGACAATGACGACGATGA
The DNA here is from genome assembly GCF_043381705.1 of Parasteatoda tepidariorum. Taxonomy (NCBI): domain Eukaryota; kingdom Metazoa; phylum Arthropoda; class Arachnida; order Araneae; family Theridiidae; genus Parasteatoda; species Parasteatoda tepidariorum. Next base: position 37,500,592 of record NC_092210.1, on the reverse strand, counting down.
CTTTGAGGAAAGGATTGTCTTTGAAGCTAATGGATGAACTAGGTCGGAGTGGATCCAATTGGCTTTCAAAGGGTATTCCATTCGGCTCAGTTCTTGAGACAACCATAAAACCATTGCAAAGGTTGCCGCAAATATTTTTCTGCAAACAGAGAGAAGGGAGATTAAAAGAAAGGTTTCATTTACCGAAGTTTAAAAAGCACTAAGAACAAGACTTTGCACAGATAAAACGTTTGGGAAGGCATTGACTAGGAGTTACAGATAATATGCAGTCCCTAGCCAAATTATTAGACACACTATAAGATTATATGTAAAATCTTAGTTATCTGGTGATACTATACAGCTTTATTGTTTTTACGCTGCTGAAACCGCTTTGCATTTGTTTACGTTAGTGTATCTATTGGTTAACATTGTAATGCAATACGTTAAAAATAAATACAAATGGGAAGTATATAAAAAATCTCCTGAATAAAAACCCACTACATGTATGTGTAAATATAAAAGTATTGCTTATAAACTCGTACGAAACATGTAATTATTAAAAAACTACAGTGCGTCTAATAATTGATCTAATAATTACAATATCTATTATATATAATTCTCTTACGTGGCTCCCAAATTTTGGCTGTATTTCTTTTCCGCCGGTGGCAACGTTTGCTTCGTTTTGTTTACGTTTTCAAAACACCAAAGCATTCTGCCTTTTTAATGATGTGTCTCTGATTTAATATAAATAATTCTCTTACGTGACTCCCAAATTTTGGCTGAAGTACTTTGTACAACTAAATAAGATTCTTTTCACAACACCTAAATATTTACTTTATTTTCTTCATATATCAGACGGCAAAGAATTCTGTTAGGTTAAAAAACATTTCGCTAAAAAAATAACGAGTTCTAAAAGAAATAAAAATAAACAACTTAAAAAATAAAAATGCTGTTGCCAGCCATAGAATTTTTTGAAAGTTAACTTAGCAACATAAATCAAAATGACATCAATTCTACAAGTGTCGTATCGCCAAATGCCCAAATTAACAATTGTGTTTTTAAAGAAATTCTATAAAAAGTTTTAAATAAACAACCTACTTCTACAACAGCTTCTTGAAGAACTTGGCTCATTGGTTAAAAATATTATTTTAAGTTTGCAGTACTAACTTTACTTCTACTTTCATTATTGCTATGACCCTCGTTCATTACATTTTACAACTTCATGCTAAATTTGAGGACTTTAAGTTGTTTTGTGGTTGAATACTGACGTTTAGAAATGTATACATAAAAAAGTAATATTTAGAGGTTAAGAGTTACCTCAGAAAAATTTGAATTATTGACATTGAATTTAACAATGGAAGCAATCGTTTTTGTGAAAAATTGAATTGTATTGTTGACATCAAAACTAAAAATATTGTATTTCAACTTAACGATACTACCTTAATTTATACTTTAGAATTGCCTCGGAGAAATTTGAATTGTTAGCAATGAATACAATGTTCCTGAAATATCAAA
>NC_092210.1:37408141-37497267 GCF_043381705.1 Parasteatoda tepidariorum | reverse complement strand
TTTTTTTCCCTGTCTTTTCTTAAAATAATTAGTTACCTGACTTTATGGACCTATGAATTAAAACTATCAGAGTAATATAAATTTTAAATTTCTAGATAATAAACTTTTTTATCTTCTTGAAATTGTTTTGAAAAGTGCATAGTGATTGTTAAATGAACTTGACCTAATATTAACTTTACCAAGAATTCCATTTGTTTCAAAAATTCTGTCAAGTTGAAATGTTTTTTCTAAAAGTTAGAAATACGAAAATTCTAACGGCTAAATAAAAAATGGAGAAAGCTTGGATGGATGGATCTCTTATTTAACTTAAAAGACTAAACTCGACACTTTAAATCAAATTAAGAACCCTTCAAAACCGCCCTCCAAGCTTCGTTAAAAAGCATGGATTAACTAGAAATAGAAAGATGTATGAGCGCACAACGACGCAGCAAGTAAGATGGCGGAAAACTCCCGCGGTTGCTTCACCGTGAAAGGAGTGGGCTAATGGAAGTGTCTTCTCCACTTACTCCTAGCTCCATGTAATAAATATTCTATATTTATATAATATATCACCTAATTTAGCAAATCGTCACATATATATTATATATCTCCTAATTTAATTGATTGGTATCCGAACCAAAACAAGTACGAAACGATTTCAGTCGCATAAATACAATGAAGCCGTATAGCGTCACCAGATAATTAAGATTTTACAAGGAATTTTAAAGTGCTTCTAATAATTTAGCCAGACACTCTAATGATAAGCCACAGTTTCAAATTGTTCAGAAGAACATTTTGGAAAAATAAACATTCAAATTTTGATAGTGCCATATAGTGGAAAGTCTAGAAACTTTCAAAGTATCAATCTGAAAATACTATGGAACAGTTTATTAGAAAAATGGCATCTTTAATAAAGGTTCAATTATCATTATGTTGCCCCAAGTGCATCAATATCAAAAAATACTTTAATAGATAATTTTAAAGAGATGATTAAAATCTTCGCAGAATTAAAATAAATCTAGTACTCTAGCCTAACTTAAAAAAAAAAAAAATGAATAAAAAAATACTTTTTAATCTTTGAATTTAAAATTTCGAAGTATCTTCTGTAAACTACCTTTTCAGTAGTGTGATTACATACATATATGTCACATAAAATAAATGAATAAGTAAGTTAAACAACTTTTTTAAAATTATATAAATATTTAGTTTTAAATTGCAGTCATTTATGATTCCTTAAATTTTAAACCTAATTCTGCAATTCTGATTATTATACTAAAAAAACTGTCTTATAGAAAGTTTTTAATGATTTTAAGTATTCCAATAACATTAATATGCGAAATACGGAAACGGCAGTGAATCAGGTGATTTGGCATCAGGGCTCCTTTCGGTTTAGTTGTCGTAAGAAGAACGACACTACTGCCATCTTGTAGAAAACTTTGAAAACAATGTAGCAGTGGACATGAGCGGAACTTGCCTTCGCTGTAAAGGCCTTTTTACAAAAAATGACAGCAGAAGCGTGATAAAACTTCATCAAAATAATGCTGTTTTAAAAGTTCCTACCATCAAGGTCTAGGTACTAAACAACTTCAAGGCCTCTGGTTGCGCAGCTAGAAGAAAGCACCTTAATAGAAAGTTACCTCTGGTAAGTTTAAAATTTTATCCAAATTTTACATATAAGATATGATATCCTTTGAATTTTTTTACGCTGATTTTTATTTTTAAAAACAATAACAATATTACCATTCTGATGTGTAAGAAGTTTGCTAAAAAAGTCACCGTAACACAAGGGAAATGCTTCTGCCTCTTATGTTGACTAAATATTTTTTGTGTCAAAAGCAGCGTGAACTAAATTATTTCAAGAGATTCTATAAATATATCGTTAAATGTGTAATTTTGAGAAAACTCGTCAATCCTGACAAATAGCTGTATTACGATACTTTCTGTAAACCAAAATTATTCTCCTGATTGATCGGGTTGACATAATGTTTTTAAAATTCCCTTGAGATTTCACCAGCACTTATGCAATTGGCAAAAAATAATAGTATTGCGAAAATATTTTTGCTTTAGTTAATTATTTTTATAGTTGTGAGACAAAACACGATTGTTTCAGGAAGAAAAAAAAAGATAAATCAGTTTTGTAAAAACATGCATACCGAATTCTGTGTTAAGTGCAGAATGTTATAAAATAGTCAATTAAATGTCCGGCATAGCTTCCGGTATAAATATCCGAAATTATAATATTATATTATCATGCAATTAACGATTAAAAATATTTTCTAAGACTATTTTTATAGCTTTTCTTTAGAAAAACTTACACTTCTAAGTAAAATAAATAAATTTAAGGCATTATTACCAGAAGAAAACGCTTGTACACACCTTAATAAACTTTTATTTCATACCAGTTTAAAGTATCACAAAAACGTGTATGAAATGATAAAAAGTTTTAGCGAGAAATGTATTACGTTTATTTACCGTCTACAAAATACAAAAATATAGATATAAAATTTTTACTTTGTGGAAAACACTAAAAATATTGTCACACAATCGATAAAATTTCTTCTTTTTCTCTTTAGCAACAAAAATCTTTTTTTTTTTAATGGCATGCACTGAATTTATCGTTCTTCGCTATGGAAGGTGCTGGAAAAGTTAGTCATTTGGCATTGCCTGTTGGGTACCTGGTGACCAGAGTCACAGAGGAGAGAAACATTGCCCACGCCACGCTGCCACAGATGCCCGTTTCTTGGCAGGCCACAATCACAAATCGCACACAACAGAGGACAACACACACAGCAAAACATCCATGCCCTGAGTGAGAATTGAACCCGCAGCCATTGGCTTCGCAGTAAGTTTTAATGATGGTTATTAACTTCAAAAGATAACTTAATAACTTAGACCAATTTTTAGTTTTAATGTAATACTTAACGCAGGAGGGGTATGCGTCTTATCAATGGAAATCAGCCGTTGTTTATTCAGCCTATTATTTTTAAAAACTCTGAAGTAATTCTGAAGTGAAGTATTTTTTTAAACTCAATTTTTACTTGCTTTAATTTCTTTAAAAACTTTTTCTTTAATTTTTATATAAATTTTGAGTTTATGATAGAATAAAGGACTTAAAACTGTAAAATTGTTGTGCCTACAAACACAGAAATTTTATAAATTCGTATTATATTAAATATTTTTAAAGGAAATTCTATGAAGTGCTTTTTTTCACATACAATTTCCAAGTAGCATTGAAATGTAGTATTGTCTTAGGTGAATTGAAAAATCCAAGACATTGTAATTGTCGTATTCGAAAATTGTTCGTCATTGTGAAAATTAAGTGTCATGAATTGAAAAAGAATTAAATATAGTATTACTATTTTTTTATGTCTTTAAAAAAATTATTTCCATCAGAATAACATTAGAAATGCAGGAAAAATTGGTATCAAAATAATTTAAACGCTATAGTGAATTTATTAATTATTGAAGGTGGAGCAACCATCTCATTATATAGTAAGTGAGTTTTCCACATTTTTATGAAACTTTCTGACAAATGCAGATTCTTTAAAAAAATTTTGTTTTTGCAATTGTACCATTTCATAAGTATACAAAAAATATGTTTGCAAATCTTATATAAGTTTCTTCATAGAAATAAATTTAAATTCAAATATTTCTAATTTTTGATAATAGCTAAAAAGAATATGCAGCAAAAAATTACTTCAAATTTTTTTAAATCGTAACTTGAGGTTTAAGGCACGTAAAATAGAAATAGAATCATGATTTTAAATAATTAAAACAATATTTAAATAAGATAATAAAAAATGTATATGGTTTCAAATATTTGTTCAAATATCATTATTATAATTTTAAGTCATATTCTTTCAAACTTGTAATCTAAATAAGTTTTCTCGGTAAGATTCGTAATTAAATAAACAATTCTTAGCAAATTCAGACTAAATTTGTTGTTCAGACGTTCAATGGTAGGACTGTCATGATTATCAATACACCTCGTAACCACCAACAAATTACAGTCCACAGAAAGAGTTTCTATAAGATTAGCATTGCGTATTGTTGCAATTTAAGCTCAACATGATTTTTCTTCCTTTTTTCAGTTATTTGAAAGATTAAATTCATATTTTTCTAAATTAATTCATATTATTCATATTATTAAATTCATATTATTCATATTTCTCTTCAAAGATTTAATTCATATTTCACAGCTAGATTTAATCGAAAATAAGTTTCTTCGTGAGTTTATTACATGTTTTTTTAATTATTTATCTTTGATATCCTGCGTTAGATTAGCAGAAATAAAATCAAAATGGATAACTAGTTGTCACATAAAGGCTGCCACAGGAAAGGTATTTTAAAAGACAATTGAAAATATGCATTTCTTTTGCTGATACTCGGGCCTAAAAACATGTTTCAATAAAGTAAAATTATGTAGAGGCAATCAAGATTAATATTATACAATTTAAGGTACATACTAAATTTTAATTTATCAGAAAAATTGTGATTAAGGCAAACTTGGACTAATTGAATAATACTGTAGTCAGCTTTTCTTATGATAAGATGAATTTCTGAAACATTCTTTTGGAAAGTCTCACAATTTAAAGTCATTACATAGGGCAAAACAATAATAGAAATGCCAATTTAGCCAGGGCATTTATTGGAAATCTGCATTTGTAGTGCCATATCATTAGTTCGCAGAAATGATTAGAAAAATATTAGTGTTATTAGGAACTGTTTTCGAAACTTATTATTGTGATTGTGCACTGAGAGAAAAGTTGAGACAAAACACCCAGTATATGGTAAAATTTGCCGTGTTTCTAGCTCTATAGTAACACCAGAAAGATTGGTAGTTTTCGCAGCAGCGCTTTGGTAATTATTTTGGTGAAATTTGCAAGAAAATATGGTTTTATAATACGTGATAAAATTTGGTTTGTGTATTAAAATTTGGTAATTCAAACACACCTTAGAGTCTTACATAAAAAACCATTTATTCAGTTAAATTTACTTTTCAGTTTTGTATTTTTTTGCCTAAATGTCTGGAAATCGGAAATATAATTTTGAAAACCAGTATTTCCGGTAAGCCATTACCATAAAAATTGCCACATGAATGGTTTATGTGCGGTGTTTTTTTTGTTGTTGTTCTTGTTTTATTACCATAATTATGTTTTTTTTTTTTTTTTTTTTTTTTTTTTTTTTTTTTTTTTTTTTTTTACAAGAAACGTCATTACCATTTCGTACGGTAATTTTATCAGAATTTTTTCTCTACGTGACATTTCTTGATTCTAACAAATAAGTATTGTTACATCAAAAAATTAATGTTTAAAAAATTATGAGTCAATTTTCAGCTGTAAAACATGGCTAAAATTAAAAGTTGTCTGAAGTACTGTATTGCTCTTAGTTTGTCAAATCTGTTAACATTGTTATTACTTACTCATTAGTCAGAATTTCTTACTGTTTACACAGATCATTCAATCAATAATGAACTTTTACTCCCGGGCAGCTCTGGGTAAAACTTGGTTATAAAATTCTCAGTTTCGGAAATGAACGACTTTGTACAGGAAAAGACGCATGCAATGAATTCATGCCTTTGCATGCGTCCATATAATTAATATATTTGTAACGTGTTCAATTCAAATGCCTCGCAACAATGACGGACATAAACTTAAGTATCAAATAATTAACTGTTTTAAATAATTAAATATAATTGAATATGGATGGTTTTTTCTACCTTAGCATGCGCTGCAAATGCTTTAGTGCCTATACTTCCGGTTCCGGTGTATTTTGAAGCCATTTGGATTACAACGTGACCATTGTGTTTAGAGACTATTGAATAGTATTTCTTGCATGCGTATATTTTCTACCTGATTTATAAATTTGCAGCCAAAAAAAAAATAATTTTAAGAATCGCAATTTGAAGACATAATTTGTAAAATGGACTTAATCTCGCTGCTCAAACAATATGCCAAGACTAAGGTATGATGGAGCATGACTTTCCTCATAAACAAACAGTAATAAACAAGTAAAGAAAAGGCCGAACAAGGGTTGCCAAAAAAGCGAGTTCTTTCCAAATCTAACAACCAAGTCACCCTTTTTAACAATACATTTATATATAACTAAAACACTGTAAACTCACAAGAATTACTTTATATTATTAATATTTAATGAAATACAGCATATTTGAGTTTAGAAATAATAGAATTTATTTCTTTAATTAAAAACAAAATTATCTGTTTGAAAATATCGCCATAGTAAACAGTTGTATATTTCCTAACCAGAGTAGAGCCGGTCAATAGCTGTAGAGTGTTGTTGTTTACATTTACATTGAAAACACCATCCATAATAAACATACTATTATAACATTATAAAATAATATTGAATTGAGTACTTATAATAATATTGAGTTGATTACTACACTGAAAAAGTCTTTCTTACCATAACACTAAAAGCTGTGCTAAAAGTAGTCATTTATTGAAAATAGCATAAGGCTCTCTTTATTTCGAGATAGGTGTGGATGACGGTGAAAAAGCCTATTTAAGTGACACGTTTGGACGGATTTTAGCAATTCAAATAATTTTACTCCACTTCCGTACTCAATAAACATTGCCATCGCGAAATTTCGTAGATCGTCTATGTTCCCAGAACATTAGTCATTAAAGCTAGATGGATGAAAGCGTTTTTGTCTTTTATTCCAACTGTGAATTATTTGCAAAAAAGAATCGTATAATAACCAGCATGACCTCCCCGTTTGCATTTTTTTTAAGTATTTTATATTAAACTTGTTTTGTATATTCCGTAGTATATATCCGGGAATTTAGCAGCTGGGAGCGTGATCTGATTCAAGATTATATTGTTTGCATAATCAATAATTTATTAAGCGTGTAAAAAAATTTTGAAAGTAAAATATTTTTTATTAAATTAAAATTGTCTTAATTATTAGAAATGAAAAAAAAAAATATTTGAGCCACAGTGATCAGCAATTGAGCCACAGTGGCTCAGGGGATAGAGCGTTCACCCTCCAATGAGGGAGTCAGGTTCGAATTCCAGCAGTGGTTCGCGATTCTGCTATATTTCGTGGTTTTCCTCTCAGTGTAATGCAAATGCCAGTTAGTCCCACTAAAAAATTTCCGTTACGAAGGCTAGCTTGTCTCAATATTTGTCCCAGGAGTTCCCTGGTCATCTGGTAGGGATTCAAAATTATAAGGATGCGGAGTTGAACATTGATAGTCATAAACTCAGATTCTGGTCCACTGTTCAACGCCTATTTTAAAATAAAATATATACGCAATGGAGTGAATATATAATATATCGCTGGAAAACAATGTTGCATTTAGTAACTTCATGTTGCATTTTGTTTTGCTGTGCAAAATCTATGAAACTTAGATACGAGAAATTATGAAGGTGTGAAGAAAAATGCACAGGGAGTTAGAAGGAATTTAAAAAAATAACACAAAATCCTTGGCTTGAGAATTATCAGTCATTAAATTTGTAAAATAATAAAATATGTTCGCCCATGTACGCCCAGCTGTTATGCAGCTACTGAGTTGAATTATACGAACGACCAGTTTCAAAATTTATCTCTCTCTTGAGATTTTAATTTTATAATCTCGGAACTAACTTGATATCAAACAGAATGAATAAATAAAATAAAAATATGTAAGAAAGAGATTAATTGTTTCCAGATAAAAAATCATAACATTTATATCGATTTAAAAAAAATATATAAAAATTTCAAGTGAGATGGAAAATCGTTTCCAAAATGAACTGATATACTATCTAAAGTTATCGCTATAGATTGTAAACCACTGATTTCAATTATTTAACTGGATCTCTGATTCAATGTTCCGAGTTTGAAGCCGACGTTGGTGATAGAACAAGGTTGAGTTTTAGCACAGCGTATGCAGAACTCTAGCCGCATCGCTCTTCCATTGGCCACATAATCTCCATCATTAAATCATCTGCTATTTTAGTGCTTATTTTTGTTTATATATTTTATTATTACTCATGGAAATGTAAAAAGTAAAGTAAAAGGTAAAGTAATGCAAAGTAGAGCATGGAATATTAAGTTAAGTAAGGCACATCGTAAAAAGCGTGTAAGTAAAAAGTAAAGTAGAAAGTAAAGCAAAGCGTAAAATATAAATTAACGCGTAAATTAAATAATCGTAAATAAGAGAAAGGCGTAAAGTTAAGCAAAAAATTAACTAAAGTACAGTAAAATAAAGTAAAACATAGTAAAGACAGTAATGCTAAATGTAAGGGCGAAGCATAACCATGGAGTGAGTTAGCAAATTTGGCGGACATCACTTCTACTGCTTATGCTGTATCGTATCAGCTATGAAGTAACCTATAGAAAACAGGCTAACTAGTAAAATTATTTCTCCTTTGCTATTGCTTATTGTATCACACATTCTCTATTTTTAAGAAGTTTTTTTTTTTCAAGTACCGATAATTATTATATTTCAATTCAAGTAATCGTTAATTTTATAACGATAAATATATTAATAAAATATTGTTACATAAAGAAACAATAATTAAACATTTTATAAGCAAAAATATCTTTTTTTGAAAAGAAAAATATCGGATTTCAAAGGGAAAAAAACAAAGATGAATAAAAGGTCATCACAGGGGTTAGTGAGTGGAGTGAGCAATGGATGGAGTCTCCTAATAATTTAAAAAACTAGAATTTCCAATAAATAATTACCACAAATAAATAATTTAAATACGTTGAAGATCTGGTATAAATTACCAGAATTCTCTTTTTTATTAGAAATTTTATCGTAAAAATATTTCTTTTTCGCCGAAATTTATTTTTTTAGTGTGAAAAGCTACAAAATATATCACTGCTTAGTAAGTTTTGAAAACTATGCTACAAAATTTATGTATTTCTCTCTCTTACTTCTAATTTTAATCTTGATTATCTCTTTTTTGTGATAAATATCTTTACTGTGCGAAAATGTTTTTTGTCAAATTTTTTCCCTTAGTGTGAAGTGCCACAAAATATAATACTGTTTCGTGAACGATGTTGCAAAATTTATATTATTTTCTCTTAATTCTAATCCTAATCTCAATTCTCTAATCAAATAATTTTCTTAATCTAATTTATTTTTGTCAAAAATATTTAATTGAATAAATATTTTTATTTCATTTTTTTTCCAAAAAACTTTTTTTGTGTGAAAAAGCTGCAAAATGTATACTGTATACTGTTATAAATGTAAAAGTTACAGTACAAAATTTATGTGTTTTACTTTTATTAAAACAGTTATGCTTCTTTTCAGTGACCATTTCCTGATATTGACTTATTTAAAAAAATAATAATCTGCTTAATAGCTATGTACAGAAAAAAAAAAATTTTGGATCTAAATAATGTAATGCATCAAGCAAAAAGTACAGATTATGTTCTCTCACACTATTACACAGAAGGCACGAGAATACCTGGATCAAATATTGGGAGAAATTTGCCCTTGAGTGAGGTCGGTGCGAGCCAGGTGCGAAATTCGCATAGACCAGCCATCGCTGAGATTCGAACCCGTTTCACCTCATTGGAAGGTGAACGCTCTAACCCTTGAACCACCAAGCCTCCATTATTATATAGAGAGTAAAATGCTAAAACTAGGTAACTTTAAGACACCTGTTTGAAAAGGAAAAAAAAATTTTAATTGTTTAAACTGATCTGAAAACTACAGCTGTTGAATTTTACGATATAGAATCTCAAAGCTATAACTGGACTAAATAATATTAAGAAACTCTTAAGTAACAAGAAACATTACTTAAGATATATCCATACACGTTTTGTATACGGAAGTCCCACAATGTGCTAACAACATGATTCTCCATTATTTTCATTTTTAAAAATATTCTATTTTGTAGTCACGTTATATATTCTTTTTATTTTCATATATTTTAGACATTTATGAATTTTTAAGATTATCAATTAAAACATCCTAAATTATTTTTAATATTGCATACAATATTAATAATAATTTATATAATATTGCATTTTATATTATAATCAATGTCAATAATAATTTAGAAAGTTGAATATTTCAAACAGTAAAATTTAAAAAAATGCCTGCAAAAGATTTAAGCATACCTTATTGAAATTGATGAGTCACTAAATTTATCCATTAAAATCAGCACGGAAGTTAAAATCATCCAAGAGTAAATTTTACAAAATACAGAATAAATTCGCTTTTTTTAAATTTAAATCCTGTTAAAATTTTACCCTCAGAAATATAAATGAGTCATATGCTTATTCCATTTATAACTTGTTTAATTAAGGTATCCGACTAGGTGAAAATCGGCAATTTCTACGAAAATTTTGATTTTCTATTTCATTATCCATATTTGAACCACATTTATTAGCTTTCCAAAATTTCTGAACTCAGTTTTCAAATTTTTTTTTGCTTTCCAAAATTTTTTAATTTCTGAAATTTTTGAACTTTGATTTTTAGAAATGAATTTTTAATTTTTTTTTCTTATGCTGGTAGATGAAACAGAAAGTAAATTCCCTGAAACGAAACTAAAGTGTTCTTGCTATGCTTTGAGTATTTTATTTTGAGTATGCTTTGTCTTGCGTATGTCTTGAGTATGTCTTGCTATGCTATGCTTTGAGTATTTTATATATTAGAGTAAATTATTCATTTAAGACAAATAAAATTTTTTCTCAGTTATTTATTTTTGAGTTATTATTATTATTTTTTTGTTGTCAATATTTTCTTGCATTTTGAACGCGCTTTCTGAAGAACGTTGATTTTAAGAAAATTTCTCTCCGCTATTACACATTACAAAAAAATTTATAACAGAATTCTCTGAAATTTTATTAGTAGATTTTGTATAATGCTAGTAGCTAAAAGAACTAAACGCTAAGCTTTAAGTATGAGTAAGTTGTTATTTTTATGAAATTCTGAATAAGAATATTTAGAATTTTGCTTTAAAAATTCAATATTAAACAATACATTTAGGTATATTATTTTTTTTAAAAAATCTTTTTCATGATTTTAGTTAAGAACACAGGTAATTATATTAATGATCTAGAAAACAAATTTTTTCGAAATTTATGCATTACAATTTATCGTAGATATGTTAGCGTGACGAGAAAAATTTGTAGTTTTAATGCTCAAACTTGCTCTTATTTTGAAAAATATTTTATAAATTTTTAAACTTCACTTTAAGCTTATAATTTTAGGACCCCTATTAACCAAGAATAAAATTAAAATTTCAATTGAGTCTTTTTTAAAGAAAATTGTCACAACCAGTCGAATATCTTAAATTATTTAAGTAATTAAATATTACTTAAATAATTTAAAGTAAGTAAGTAATAATTTATTGAAAGATAAATTCACGTTATTTTTAAACAGTAAACTTAAAAATTCCACACAATAGAGGTAAGTTATTAAGAGAGTTAACTTTAAATTTAAGAGTTGACTTTAAAAAAAATTAGGTTAACTTTATTGTATTTTATGGTTCACTGAGTTATCCATCAAAATAAGAACACAACCTAGAGTTGTTCAAGAGCAAAAGTTAAAAAAAACTCTCAGAAATTTTTTTTTTTAATACTTAAATTTCTCCAGGAAATTTTACACCCAAAAATTTAGCTAAGTCATGGAAATGCATTTGTTGTCTGCAAGTTATTTATTTTATTAAATAAATTTAAATAATTAATGTTAGGTAACAAAAAGTTAAAAGCAAAGTTTCAAAGAATAAACTTTAGAATTGTACACAAAAACCCAAAGCAAACGTACCTTACTGAATTTTATGGATCACCGACTTTATTTTCCCCAAAATGCTCTCAACTTAGAACCGTTCAAGAGTAAAATTTACCGATCTCTACTCTCGGTGCGTGATGCCATATTGGAAAAGAGTATCCTTCGTTACATATTGGTCAAGGCCGTTGCCAAGAGACGAGTGGTAGAATGAAATGGCTATTTTGATATGGGTGGGAAATGCGTGTAAACATTATAAGGATTTTTATTACGGCGGAAACGTAGTGGAAGGTCTTTGAATATAATATAAATATGATCGATTTGGTCTATATTTATTGCCAAGGTAAGATGTTACTGGCCACAGGATATAAAGTAAGGTCAAAATGGCTGTTAAGGAAAGTATCAAATCTTTTTTGTTTAAATTATGGGCGAAAGAAAAATTAAATTTTTCGTTTCGCTTTTATTGTGTCAAAAATATCTTTTAAAAACGTGGAACATACAATTCGACGTTTAGATTATTATATAAATAAATGAAACACATTTTCGGCAGAAATAATTTTTATTTTTATTTTATTTCAAAATTAAAAAAAATATATTAAATTAAAAATTGAAGCTACTGTATAAAATAGATACTCAAATCTTTTTTCTTTTTTGACGAAAATTTTTGTTATATGCTCCGATCAAAAATTTCGCCAAAGTTACAAAATAACTGTTGTTACTTCTTAGAGGAAAAAAAAAATTGTTAAAATTAAAGGAATGTTTCATTATTGTTTTTCTTTCATGAAAAAATAAATAAATAAATAATACTTGTATCGCCTAAGGCAGTGTTTCCCAAAGTGTGGCACGCGTACCCCCAGGGGTACGGGAACAGTTTAACGGGGGTACGCGTTCTTATGCGAAATATCTTACAATAAACGAAAATTTCAAAATTTTTTATTTAGAAACAAAGCTAACCATGAAAATTTACAATTACGTACTATTCTATTGGCTATTTCTTTGCAAATTTTACAGTTAATAATTAGTAGTGTCAACAGCCAGTTGTGATTATTAACTTTTGTGGAAATTTTTATAGTAAAAAATACATTCATTTTTCTTCAGAGGTACAAAGCGTTACGAAAAATTTAGAAAGGGTTCACAAAAGTCATAAGTTTGGGAAACACTGGTCTAATGTATCTAACTTTTTTATCAATCTCTTTATCGTGGGCGCCATATAATTGGATCAATGCCGCCTTAACGAGACAAGCAAGATACATAGAACAGAGAAGTAAATTTCACCCATGCCCAAAGTTCGATTCGAACCTTTGATTTTACTGGTTTCACCATACAGAAAAATTTTCACTTTATTTTCGATAGTCTGGTCTTCATTCTAATTTCGTCATTCTATTAACAATCTACCGCAACTCACCATGATGAGGTTTTGAGATGAGGAAACATTTTCGTCATACATTTGAGCGTTCATGTTTTGTCACAAATCATGCGGTTTCGTGTCAAAATGATTCTTAAAACTAACCAAATGTAACTCATGGATTGCTGAATTGTCAAAAGTGAGAATTTTATTTCTGACAGAGGACAAAGTATTCTTACTACTTCTAAACGGTGATCTAAATTCTCTTTGTTTATCATCAAATGAGTCTCAAAACTCACAATTAAAAAAGCTAATTAAGAGTAAAGCAGCGTTGCCACGTTATTTAAGAAAAGATCTCCCTTGGCAAAAAAGCCTATTTATGAATTCATCGAATTCATCGAATATTCATTATAAATTCATCGAAAACGAGTTCAAAAGCACCACTAGATGAGAAATGGCAATCAGTAGCTTATATCACTTATGAACAACATAAGACATTTAAGTATTAATAATATTGACATTTCTCAATTTAAACTCATACAATACAGAAAAAAGCAACGGTTTTCACATCGCTATTTAAAGAATCGTGATAAAATCAATTTAAATTTATAATGCGGAAATCAGAACTGATTCCGAACTTACACTGCTTTGGAATTTCTGCTACATTCTCAGAAAATAATACTTTCATTTTGGACATTTCAAAAGTTCTTGCGCTGTGTTTAATTATTTTTGACACAAAACCAAGCGATTTATTTTAATGGAACGCAAGATCTCAGGTTATTGACATCATCTTCTCTACTCATCCGTATGTAATTGGGATTGGGGGTAATTTTAGGAGTTGCTTATAGTTTTCATTTTATTTTAAAGTTAGTTAATCACAACGTGACTGGATGGTACAGGGGTTAGTGCTTGAGATTTTTAAGCAGACTTTCTGAGTCTTCTCAATGATTCTTTCTAATCAATAAGTGAGTTCTTATTCAGTTATACTCATGCACTGCAAGATGATAATCGTGACAAAATGAAATAAAAAAAACATGGATTGTGTCACTCGGTAAAAAGAAATAAATGAGAAGCATTATTACTCATTATAGAGATATTTAACACACGGAGAAAAAAAAATCAGGTAAAATTACCGCACTATATGGTAATGACATTTCTAGTAGAATAAACAATAATTCTGACTGTAAAAACCATAATATACGGTATTTAAGCCATTAATTTTCTAACTTTTCTTTTAATATGACAAAAATCTACCGGAAATTCTGGTTTTAAAAATTATAGTTCTTATTTCCATACATTTAGCAAAAAATACGAAATTCAAAAGTGAATTTTACCTGTTAAAAGGTTTTATGTCATGCTCTTAGGTATCATGTTATAATAGCCACATTTTCCACATTTACCAAATGTTATCACATATTTTAAAGAAATATTTATTGTTAATTTTGTCAAAATGTGTGCACATTAGCTGCTTAACATAAAAAGAGCATTTTTTTTAAATGGAGAAAATGTGAAAATCAAGAATCTTAGGCAATAAATAAAAATATCTCTCTTGATTATTTTTAGAACACAATAAAAATTCCGGATCAAATTACGGTAAAAAGTACCGGCTCTCAGGGTACCAATACATTTTGCCGTAAAGCCATAAATTTTAACGGAACAAGAATCTGATATCCCTAACTTTTGCAAAAATATTTACTATAAAATCATTGAACCATTGTAATTAAATGAATATTACTGTAAAAACTACAGTTTAAAATTTTATGGTAAATTCGATTTTACGAGCAAACAGTAGTTTGATCCAAAGACTTTTCACAGTTTACTTATTAAAAATGGAATTAAATGTTGCTAAATCTTCCAGAAAATTTATATAAATATTAAAATTTTCTAAACACGCTTTTCTAACAACGAACGTTAAATGTCTTAAGCTTAATTATATACAAGGAAGGATTTGAGATAATTCCTTATGTGACGTTAAATTATATTTTATCATTAGTTTACAAAAAAGAAAATCAAAGTCCTTTTAAATGTCTTTAGCATTAATCACTAAATACAAAGTTACTAGCGAATGTTTAATGTCATAAAATGTTTAATACTATATTTAATGACACGGCTATTTATTCTAAGCCGATAAAATTTAGTAAAATCTTTTAAAATTTAGCAGAATTTTGCGAAGTTTGTAAAATTCCATTAAAAATGTTTCTAAAATAAATAGGTATTAAAATTATTTTTTATTGTTTTGTAAACTAATAATAGTTAATTTTGATTTATTAAAATTAGAATCTTAAACTTACGTAATAGTAAATTAACTTTCACGTTTCATAAAACACTATAAAATATTATTTGCTTTGTCAGAAATGAATGACGATACCCATGTCTCAGACTTGATATATTATACTCAACTAAGTCTTATTATACTCAACTAATGCTTTGTAAACAGCGATATTTTAATTTCAAATCAATTGCTTGCTTAAATGTTTAAGATGATTTATGTTTTATAATATTTATTCACAATAGCTAAATAATTTTTTTTATTAAAATATAATTTTTTTTTGATTTTTTTTTGCTTTATTTTTTACAAATTTCAACATAAATAGTTTTTCATAATAATGTTCAAAGTATAGAATGGATATTGAAAATTCTCAAAAAATTCGTCATAGTTTATTTTATTTTATAACCCGTGATAAACAGTCAACCCGATTCTGAGTTTAAGACAATCAATGTTCAACTACAGAACCTAGCTATTTTGAACCCACTCAAGAAGACAATGGAACTGCTGGAGCTGTGGTGACTCGAGAGAAAAACCTCAAAAACCTCCCATAGTCAAGTTGACGGCAAAGGGATTCTAACCCATCATCCCTCTACCACTGATAATATTAAATGTTAGCATTGCGGTCCGTGTGAGCCGGAAGCAGAATTTGTATCAACCAGCCACCGCTGGGATTCGAATCTGGGTCACCTCATTGGAAGGCAAACAATCCTCATCAAAACTCTATTGTAAAAGCATAGATATCATTATTTTCTTATTTTGTTATGATTAATATGCTTGTACGCTAAAAGTAGCAAAAAATATGAGTAAAGTAATGGAGAAGTTAAACACAGATAAAAAGGAATTCATCATTGGAAATTGTTTTTTGTAATAAAGTGAAAGATAAGTGAAAATTAATAAAGGTTTGGTACTGTCAAAATTATATAGAACAAAAGTAATTTTACTAAAAAATTTAAAGGAATGCTAAAAAAAAACTAACTATCACAAAAATCATTACTAAAAGATGTCCATCCTATTCAATAACTAACTATTGAAAAAGTGATTAGTATCGAATTATCAATTCAGTATCAAAGAAATTGATTTTAAAACAAGTTATTTGTAATTTATTAGGGAAATTTTTAAGGAACTGACTAAAAAACTGGGCATAATTTAAGATTTAAAAGTTATCGAAACATTTAAAAGGAAACTAAAATGTTATTCAATAACTTGATATTAAATAAGAGAATAGTAACGAATTACCAATTTAATGGCGAAGTAATTGGTTTCAAAATTATTGTTAGTAATTTATTCGAAAAATGATTAGAGAATTGATTTTAAAAAAAACTGGACAAAATTCAAGATTAAAAAGTTATAGAAACATTTAAAAGGAAACTAAAATACATTCTAACCATAATATAAGTATAAAATATTTTGCTCTAATTAAGCGACTTACCATTCAAGGGAAGAATGGTATTAATTTACTAATCCAGTCACAAAATAAATGGTATTGAAGTAAGCCATAGAAAATTTAATCAAGAAATATTTGAAATTGATAAATGTATTCTTTGTAAATAATAATAATAATTTTTCATCGGAAAAGTTTAATAAACAAATAAAAATTATCATATGAAACCATTACATTATTATCTTATTATGTAATGCTCTATTATTATGAGATTGGTAAAGAATTTATCAATCCAGTACCAAACTACTTAGTGCTTAGTGTCAAGGTAAGTTATATGTAAGTTAACAGAGAAATAATTTTAGTAATAGACAAATTTAAACTTTTCAAATTAATAAATTTCTTATCTAATATGCTTTTAAAAGAGTTAAAACAGCCCATATCATTATTAAAAATGTCTATTATACCAATGATGTTCATGAATCATATCATTTTCCTCATGGCATGAGTACCAATGAGACATTGTTTCTAAATTACCTCTTAATAATTTTAAGCAAACTGAAGAACTAGGTGTAAAAATGAGTCAAATCGAAGTTAATAGACACAGACGTTAATAATAATTAATCAAAAAAAGAACATTAAAAAATTCATCTTATTCGGCATTATATAAAATTACATACCATTCAATAAGAGATCAATCTACGTACGTTTAAATTACATTTCTTAAGAACCATATTTAAACATTTAAAAGCTAACTGAACTCAATTTAAAGATAAATTACAGAAGAATGGTAAAAGACCTTGACAATAAGTCTCAGAAAATCAAATTAGATGCCGACTGTGCTCAATCGTTTCTGGGAACTAATTTAGTGCAGGTATACTAGACAGCAGTTATTCATTACTTTCGGTATCGTAGGTAAAGAAAAACAGCTCAGCTGGTATCCAACGCAACATTGTTAATGATCAATAATATATTTTCAGTGATGGGGAGGAAAAAAAAGCTTAGTTAGAATCGACCTGTGATATTCTGTAAACCTGAACTTATTTTGAAGGTTAAGGACAACACTATTGATTGGAGTTATTCTCTCTTTATAAATTGTTTGGCTAGACTTAAATTGAAGAAAGAGCTAGCCACAAAAATTTCAATACACAAATTATTTTGCAAAATAAGACAAATTTAAGTTTTAATTGTAGTTTTTTTAAAATAGTATTTGATTAAAAAATTTTCAGTGATTTATTTTATTCAGAAATCAGTTTGGTAAGAATAAATCAAGACAAAATAAAAAGAATAAGAATAATTTCCTTATTATTATTATTTCATCAAAAAAAATAATGATAAATATCCTGATGGAAAGACGATTATGTGACAAGAACATCAAAAATAATAAATACACTGTCATTTTACTAATCTTATTGAATAAAATCGTTAAAATTTGCACTTCATGGAATATTTTTTATTGAAAGTAATATTGATCTCCAACTGAACTATTTCTAGCAATTCAATATTTTCGCAATCCTGCAAAACTTCACTGTGTTAAGTTTTTCAATTATTTTCAGCATTTGTTTCGCTTGCTGATTCGGAAACATTTCTTATTCGTCATAAGCTCTATTTTTAAAGATTATTCACAGCTCTTTAAAATTCAGAAATATTTTAAGCAGTTACGCTGACATTCTGAATCGAGAATGATATATAATAATTTTAACATCATGATTGATCAAACCAAATGTTGTCAAAATTACTAAAATATTATTTATTTTCTTAAATGAAATTAAAAGTTTCGAAAATCTTTCTCTGCTAAGTCTATGGTCCAAATATTCGACACCAGATAGCGAATAAAAAATTGAAGCCTGCGTAAGCTATTGATAACATTAACGAGAAATAATTTTCAAAATAATAAATCAAAGCCTGAGAAAAAGTACTGTCAAAACTTCTTGAATATGGAAAAATTTATCTTGCTTCTAACTCGATGAAAACACCACAATATTTAAACTATAACTATGAAAAAATAAACTATGGTTTTGTAAAATGTGATAAAATTTTGCAAACGTGTTAAAATTTGGCAATTGCAGACTTAATAATCAATTCACATGCAACTATTTAAAATGCATGCTATGTCAAGATAATGAACATGTGTTCAATGCAGAACAGTGATCATTAGTACATTGAAAAAAAATTATAATCAAAACTACCAGAATAAATTAAAATCAACTGTGGTTCTGGTTTTATGGGAACACCAAAAAGAACTGTAATTTTTAACTAAGCGCTTTTGCAATGACTTTTGGTAAAATTAACAAATCTATGATTTTATTACTATGATGTGGTAAATGGGGTAAAATTTGGTAAATTTATTCAAAAAATTGGCAAATAAAGGAGTACTGGTATAATCTGAGACAACGCTAAAATACTCAATTTGATAATACCTTTTTCATTTAGTAAACACTTGTTTATTTTTCATCGGTTAGCTGTTTTTATTTCTATGTAAGCTATGAATTAACGCCTACATACCTTTGAAACTATACAAAAAAAAATGGTTTTTGTAAATGTACAAATGTCTAGACTAGTCTAAACTAAATCAGCAGCATAACTGTTACGCAGTAGTAGTAGTACTTTATTTGCGTCGCACTAGAGCTGTACAATCGGTCTAAGAAACATAACAGAGGTTGATCCGTAGACATGCCATCGCAATTTTGATCCTTTGCAGAGGAGATGGCTCTTTGCCTTGGTTGCCCGATGACCTAAGCGTGATGTCGAGCATTTTATGGTAGATCAGTTTAAAGAGGACGTATACCGCGCACCCTTGGTCCTTTTTCAATCTCCAAAGTGGTCTCTCACCGGCTCACTAACCACTGCTAGTGATACTTAACGTCGATCTTCTACTGGGAACCATATCCTCAGCTGTTACGCAACAGGGCTTTCCCAGCATCCAAAAATGGAAGTGTGGAGGTTAAGTACCTCTACGCTTCCATTTTTCATACGCAATCCCACCTCAACCTAAGAAGTATCTACTTATTTATGTTTATTTACTTATATTGATTTATTTAAATTTATTTATATTTACTTATTTATATTTAGTCATTTATTATTACACATGCAGACTTGGTATAATATGTGATAAAATTTTGCAAATGGGGTAAATTTCGATAAGGATATCTTTGAGCAAGGCGTGAAAACCATTTATTCATTTAAGTTTTCTTTATAGTTTCTTTTTTTTTTTTTTTTACTAAATAAGAGGAATAACAAATACAATTTTGAAAAGCATAATGTTCGGTAAACCGTTACCATATGAACGATAAAATTACCAAATGAATGAATAAATACCCGTATATTTTAGTTTTATAACCAGCATGATTCTTTTTACCAGAAATGTCATTACCAAACTGTACAGCCATTTTGCCAGAATTTTTTCACCATGTAACTGTTTCAACTAAGTGGCATTCTTTTAAGAAAATTTCATATTATCAGTAATGATAAAGAGGAAAAGAAAGAATAACACAAAATTTATAACTAGGCAAAACAAAGCACATTTCTAACATATAGAAGAAAAATGGTAAATTATGTAAAATAATTCAAGCCATATTTCTTTCAAATCATTTTTTACTGTATACATAAATTATTTTCATACATGCAATAATATCAATAAAACAAAGTACTCCAGCTTTTTTTTTAGATTTCAGCTTCAAACATAATTTTTTTTCTATGAATATTGTATCAAGGTTACATACATCTTTGAAATCGATTTCTAACCCTTGGCTTATACGGAAATGCATGTTCTACATCATCGTGAAAGGAGCGAGGAAAGATGATAAGAGTCTGACTTCGGTATTTCCATTGGCTCTTTTCTCTAATTGAACTTTCATGACTTCCGAACACACTTTTTTCTGAACATCAGCTTCAGGTTCATAAATTGTTCTTTGGAAAGTGTCTGCCTCTGAACCGCACAATGATTTTGCACTCTCAAACATGCATTCTTTAATTTTATCTATGTTTCTAAAAGGAAAAAAAAGAAGAAAAATGAGTAAGTGAAACAGTGCATGTTTTTTAAAAATTATATATTAATAATTTTTTTAAAATATTGAACTATTGAGCTACAGGATAAGTTCTTTCGATTTTATTAAAATAAAGTGGAAGGAACTAGTTTTTCTTCCCTTTGCATTATTTGTATACAAACTACTTATAATTTAAATTTAAGTTACATATTTTGCTTAACAGGATTTTTAGTATTGACCGAAAGGAATACATTATTTAAGAACATTTACGAATGAAGAAAATCAACAAGTATAAACTTGATTATAAACTATCACAAACTGTTATTAACTATTATCTATTATAAACTGTTATAAACTTTATTATAAACTATATTTAGGCGCAGAAAAAAATGAAATGTCTTCAAAATCTGACAAATTAATGTCAAAGAAGAGGTTAAGCAAAGCGTCAAATTATATAGTGGAGGAAACTGAGGCGAGTTAAACCGAAGAGCCATTACATTATAGCCACCCTGCTAATAACATGTAGGACCACCTTTAGCTCTCAAAACTGCTAGCACCCGCCATGGCATTGATTCCACAAGGTGTTGATATGTAGTCTGAGGTATCTGGTACCAAGCGCTCACCAACTGGTCCTGCAATTTCCTCACATTGCGAGGGGGTAGCATGGCAGTACGGATTTGGTTTTCCAAGTAGGACCACAAATGCTCTATTGGATTAAGGTCAGGTGAATTTGGGAGTCAAGACATGACTTGAAAGTCACTGGAATGTTCCTCGACGGTTCTACCCTGATGACATGGTGCATTTTCCTGTTGGTAAACACCATCCCCCGCAGGAAAAACTGTTGCCATGAATGGGTGAACCTCATCTGCAACTATGTTCAAGTAGCTTAATGTGCCCCATGAAAACATTGTTCCTGGGTGAAAAACCATGAAAACCTGGGCGAGTCCATTGTTATAGATGGAGAGTGGTCATAATGTAATGGCTCTGAGGTGTATATATAAAAATACGCAGAGGAAAAAAAGTATGGTCAGAACTACCAGAATGTGGTAAACTTTAACATTTTTCTGGTTTCATAGAAACACCATAAAACTCTTTAAAATTTACTGAAGCTCTTGGGTAATGAATGCCACGATGGTTAAGTGGTTAAGGCACTGAATTATTATTGAGAAAGACTTGTGTTTGATCTTTGTGGTGGCTTGTCTACGCAGCTTCAGATCAGTGGGCACCAGCGCGCCTCGCATGTAAAAGTAGTATGTGCGTTGACCATATTGCCATGAACATGTGAAGCTATAACATGTTTCACGAAATTGTGGAGCTATATAGCCTCTTTTATTTTGAAAGATCGATGTAAAGGTTTGGCAAAGTGAGTTATTATAAATTTGATTTTCAAAAAATATACCAGACTGAATGGATTCGACAAAAGTAAAAGGAAAGTGCACATTTATTTTAAGAAAACGAAGTATAAATAAATATTAATTTATCTAGACATTTTATTTCTGTTTTCACACGTTTTGCCTTATTTCGTAACAATTAACAAAATTAGTTTGCGAAAATATAGTTTTAATTATACAACAAAAGGTGTTTCAGTTAGCAACACGACTTTTTTCCCGCAGTTATTAACATAGTAATTAGTAACGTTCACAGTTATTAGCAATGTTATTATTTATTAATAATATTCGCAGCTATCTTTCAAGTTGTCATAATAGTAATAACAATGTTCTTAGTAGTCACTATCATAAACATCAATTATATTTATAGTATTAACATGGCTATTAACCATTTTTATGATTATCAACAAAGTCATTACGATGCTAACCGTAAACAACTATGAACAATACCAACATATTATTATAAGTATGTGTTTAATTTATAAAAATGTTCTAATATCTGTAAAATCATTGGGCGTAATTAAATTTTGTTTTTTAAAAAATATTACTTTTACAAAATTGAAGGAAAAGACTGAAATATAGACTGTTTTCAAATACTTTCTTTCAGACTCTAAAATAATATTTACTTTTAGAAAAAAAAACTTCGAAACTTCGAATTTTTCGTCAAAAAAAATTTTTTTTTCAAATAAAATACCTTGGTAAAAAATGGTTAGAAACGAAAACATTTCCTCAGTTTAATTATAAAAGATATATATTTTTTAACCTATTCCTGCCTTTTATTTTTTAAGCACATGTGTGCATTCGAAAAAAGAACTTTTTTTCGGGAATTTTCCTCTTCCATTGTAAAATCTTCTGTCTCAGAAATAAATATTTAAAAAATTCCAAGAGTAATTAGGATAACTATATTCATTTGCAAAAAACTTAACGCTGTTTTTATTTTTACTCAAATTATAGAAAGGTCTTCGCATTCTTTTCTAGTATTAAAAATGCAACCTTTCATTGATGTTTCTGAATGCAATCCTTATCGTAAAAAAAAATTTAATGATTTAACTTTTCAAAGCGAATATTGCTGCTTATGTTGCTTATATTGCATTTACACAGCATACTTTACTTTGTATTTTCACTTTTAATTGACCTTTTATATCTTCTGTAGTAGTCAGAAGTAGAGAGCTGCAATAATTAAAACTTCAAAGTTGCTATCTTTTTTTCGTAGTTTGTAGTGTAGTGTGTTACTTTTTTTCTAAAAAAAAGTAATATAGTGAATAGTACGGTACAAAAAATAGTAGTAAATAGTGATTCCCACAAACTATTTTAAATTTTAATTTAGGAGCGAAGCAAGATTGAAACGCTCCTAAATTTTACAAATATTATTGTGCGTGAAATTATCTTTGGAAAAAATTAATTATATAATTGTATGCAATTTGCTTAAAAAGTTCTCTATATATGACGAAATACTCAAAAACTAAAATAAACATCAAGGGGATCAAACTTAGAACCGTTCTCCTGACCAAACAATTGGCCTATACTTCCAAGATAACTTCTAAACTTTTTGTCAGATCATCTCGAAATCAGTCTCAGTCAATTTAGAGTAAAAATATGTACTGAAATACCTTTAGAGTAAAAAAATACGTTGAAAAAAAATGCCTCGCTTGCCTGTTTAGAAAGAACTTCCTCTCAAATAAGTCCCATTTAAACCCCTCAAACCATTAAAATCAACCCCCTTCAAAAAGGGGGTAACATTCAAAGAAGAGTTGGAGAGTTTTCAAACATCATTTATAATAGCACAACAATGTTTTTCTTCCAAACAATATTTTGGGATTTATTATTTCTCCAGAAAAAAACCTTATTTTTTTCTATAATTATTGCTCTAATTGCGAGATTTGAAAATTAAAAAAAAATATTACACAAATTAAAAACTATTTTTCTGTGAACATATTAAAGTTTATTCACTATTCAGGCTCTCAAACGTTCGCATGCTTCTTTAAAACTGACAAATTGAAAATTGATACATAATTTAATTTCGATTTCACTCTGTTTTACTCTGCAAATATAAAATCTTTGGTATTATTATTACTTCAAGGATAAAAAAAGGTACCTTTTCTATTATTTCCATGCAACTAGTTACCTAGTCAATATATTTCTGCTCACATTAACGAAAAATAAAATTTCGTAGGGGTACTTTTATGTCTAAAATAACTAAAATGTATGTTTAAAGCTTTCCCAAAATTGTTCATTTGTGAAATTCTTAGCCTAAAAATTTATGTATTTTATACATTTCTAAATTTCATAAAACAAATTTGTTTTTCAGAAATAGCGTTAAAATTATAACAATAGGATAGCTAAAAATAGCAATTATTTCTCTTACTTTTAGGAAGAAGAATTTAAGAAATTATTATTATTTAGTTGGAAGAGCATGCATTTATCACTTACACACATAATACACTTGCTGTCGTAATTGTGCCTCCTGACATTATTTAAAGACTAATACAAGTGTGCTATGTTCTAGGAATTAATTGTTTTTTATCCTTTTTTAGTCAATGAAACCCTTTAAATTCGAGCATATTACTTTTCAAGCATATTACTCACAAACATCCTATTCTTTGAACTTCTACAATTTCATCAGGGGTTAGATCTCCTTTCTTCTCCATTATTTCTGTGATAGGTTTCAAGCAATGAGTGGACTCACTTACCGCTTTTTCCAAACATTTTTCGTGTTTTTTTAAGTCTGAAAGGTAAATATGATAGAAATTAAAAAAAGTCGTTAAACATGTTTTTCTTTACATATTGTATGTAATTAAGAACTATTAAAGTAGTTTTATTTTCTTAAAAGGAAAAAAATGCGTAGCATTACCGTGCTTAATCGGTTTTATGAACCATTGTCTTTTAAATCAAAAGCAATTTGTATTGATTTGATTTCAAAAATATTCTTTTTGTCAATCTTTCATTTGATATAAAATGAAAAAGTATTTTTTACTGAAATTAGTTAAATAAAAATAATTTCTATATTTTTTCCTCATATTTAAACTGGCATACAAGCTGGATGAAACTGGAATACAAGCTGATTCTTTGAAAATAAAAAACATATTCAAGATTTTCCAGCTCCAGAAAACAAAGAAGCCTTATACAGAGATGCCAACTGCCCCGGACATGCAAAAATAATTAAAATAACGGTAAATAACTACATGCTAAAGTTTGCTAATATTTGACTATTTTTTTGCTTTTTAAAAGGTTTAGCATTAGAGTACTGCACTAAAGTGGTGAATTATATAAATCCATGAATTATTTAGAAATAGTGGTGGATAAAAATCTACTAAATTGAATTTATTAAACCAAGAACCACAATTGATAAACTACCACTTTAAAATATTTATTTGTTGTCCGGAGCAAGTTGGCATCTTTGCTTATAGCTACTCTCAAGAATGGTGACTTATCATGCAAATTCATTTATTGTCACTTATCTGACTTAACTCGTACTCTTAGACAATTTCTGGAAAAAAAGTAATTCTTTCTTATAGGATTCGAACATGCAGCAAGATTTTGAAAAAAAATTAAGTGTGCTCTAATGAAAGCTCCTTGTAACAGCTTCTTTGACTCAACAAAACCTATTATCCTGTCAGTAGATGATAGTCAAGAAGGATTAGGTCCTGTATCAACCGAAGAAAACAAACCTGCTGCATATGCTTCTTCTACACTGTTTTGTACAGAATCAAGTCATGCTCAAATAGAAAAAGAGCTTCTAGCTATCATGTTTGGATTAGAAAAGTTCACTTATTTTACTTATGGCAGACATGTCAATGTACAAATTAATCCCAAACTCCTTCTTGGATTCAGTAAAAAATTATAAGACGAAATACCACCACGACTTCACCGAATACTTCTGCGCATGAACAGTGCGTATGCGCATACAGTCGTCACTCTGCAATATACCCCTGGTAATCAGCTCAGAGGAGCTGATACTTTGTCACGAGCTACATCTTCAGATATTTTTAAAGACAATCTGGGCGATTGAACACTACCTACTTCAGAGATAGTGCTAGCCATTGCAACTGGATTCAAATGGAATGAGCTTTCTTTTGCTACTGAAACAGATAAAGCATTGCATGAACTTAGCAAGCTTGCTAACAATGATTGGCCTACTGAAAAGTGGAGAGTGAACCTAGTAGCAAGACCATTTTGGCATTGTTGACATGAGATAATTGAAACAGAAAATGTTGTTGAAGTCTCTCAATCAATCCAGAATCTGACAAATTGATGTTTTAAAAAAATTAGACACTGGTCACGGAAGTATTGTTGCATACAAAACCAAAGCCCGTGACCTACAATGAACACAGACATAGAAATTTTTGTAGAATGATGTTTAATATATCAGAAGTATCTGAGAGCAAATGATCAAGAACCTTTGTCACAGAGGAGTTTACCTCTGGTGAAAAGTAGGTGCTGATTTTTTAACCCTTATAAAAACAACGTACTTGTAAATAATTGATTGCTTCTCAAAATAGATTGCAGTACAGCCCATGAACAGAACAATCACTGCATGCATGCAAGAGCAGCTTGTGACTGATGGCGACCCTCAGTTAATTTTTTTTAAAGTTCAGAGCTAGAAGTTACTTTTTAGAAGTTCAGAGTTAGTTTTTTAAAGTTAAAGTCAGAAAGTTTTTAATTAATGGAAATTAATAAAAAATCTTCTTGCATAGTTAGAATATTTTCCACAGTAACTCTTCACCATATTAGTCCTGATCTAATAGTCAAGTTGAACGAGCGGTTCAAACCTTCAAAAATTCAATGAAGAAATCACTTGAGAAGGATAAAGACCTGCTGCGCCTTATTGAGCTATAGAATTACACCAATACTAAGTCTAAAATCACTAACAGGAACAGAATTCTTAATGGGGTGGCGACTGTGATTCTTTATTCCATCTCTGCCGCAAAATTTTCAGTCCAACTTTGACATCAAAGAAGAGAAAGCACAACTGTTAAAAAGACAACAAGATCACAAAGAATATGCCGACGGTGGAAGCGAACCTTTACCTGAACTGAAGTTGGATCAACAGGTTTGGTTCAAATTAAAACCAAAAGAGCCATGGATTACAGGGAAAAAATAAAGATCCATTTAGAACATATATTATCCAATCGAAAAAGGGAGAAGTTTATGTAAGAAACAGTACAGTATATTTATACCCCTATTCATAAGTGATACAGGAACTCAGTTAGAAAGAACTGTGGAAGATCTTTATGATGCTGCTCCTGAAATTTTTCCCGTACCAATCTCTTGTACAAGCCGAGCTACCAACTTTCGAACAAAGGCGCAGTCATAGTATTATAAATAAACCTTTGCTTTATCGGACTTTATTCTCCCCTTTCATTTAAAAAACTAAAAAGGAATAATATGGTAAACTTTACAGTCCAATTGACAATTTTGTAAATTTAATTTCAATTTTTGATTTAACCTAAGCTTAAATTGTGTGTAACTTTCTTTAACTTTTAATTTTTTTTTAAAAAGGAGGACATGTTATGTATTGTAAGTCAAAAATTGACAGCTATAACTATAAATCCATCAATTAATATACTTCATGTACTTTTACTTCAACTTAAAGATAATATATAAAGTAAAAATTTGCTACAACTTTTAGCTTCTGGTGCTGTAACTTTAATCTTTAGCTTCATGTAAACAAATAGATCAAATCAAATAAGCTTTAACACTCATATTACCTTCATTAATCCTTGTATTTTATGACATCCAGCATCACAAAAGAATCTTGTTAAGATTCATTATTTCTAATTTTTGCTTGAATGCAACTTTATCATGAGAACTTCTGAAACGGAGCTTTCAGATAATTTCCTTAACTTTTCACTATAGATATTTTGAATTAAAGTTAAGAAACTAGTATTATTATACTCGTTGTTTGCTTTCATTAATTATTGAAACGTAAGACTTCCAAAGTACCATACAAGGAAGAATCGTGAAGCGACAAGTCAATAAGGGCGACTAAGCTGACAGCTAAAGGTGCCTAGTAGCCCAAAATTTAAAACAAATAAATTTTATTACTTAAAGGGACGTAGAATTATACAGCAAAATTTAGAAGTATTAATTATACTTTTAAATCTGGGATGTAATATCTCTTCGAATATTATGTTGAACAACAGCAAAAATTTTGCAAAGAAACACTATATTTCAATTTAACACAGTTGATCTTTCATATACAATTTAAAAGGCTTAATTTAAATCTAAACTCCATAAGGGGAAAAAAGATTGCACTTCTCTTAAGAACATTCACACTATGCTTGAATTATTTTCGCCTTCGAAAACAAATTTACAATCCTAACCAGTTGACGAAAGTTTTTGCTGTTTCCTTTCATATTGTTATATAATGTCTATTGAAGCGAAAGTTTGCTGTTAAAATATGTATACAGGTTTTAAGTTTTATAATAAGGATCATTATATTTCAATGCTTAAATCCCAGTAAACTGTATTCAACTATTTTACAATGCCTAATTTCTATTATTGTTCGCTCCGATTTTGTTAAGTCTACTTCAAATTTGTCTTATTATTCCCTCCCTGCTACTCCTACGTTTGATTAACTAGCTAATTTTATTTCAAGAGTTAGAGTGCATATGGACCTTGAATTGATGATTCTTTATATAACATATTATAAAAATAACTTTACTTACATAAACTTTAACAGATATAAACAAAAATACTTTTACTTTACAATTACAGTAAGTTAAGATGCAAAATAACTTATGTGTATCTTAATTTACTTTAATTATAAATTTCAGTACAAATGAATACCAAGAATGGATCAGCTACTTCTGAATACGAAAAATACGAATGAGTACGAAAAATTGTGGCCTTGTAAAAAAACCGTCTTCCATTGTAATGAAGAATCTAGAGTTATCTATTGTGCTTCACATCACTTGTGCAAAGCTATTGCCACTATTTTTGTTCTTAAGATACACATTTTTTTACTATGTAGAAATAACTAATGGATGTTTTGACCAATCAAATAGCAAAATAATATATATTTTGAAGAAGTAATATCGTAGATGCTATTAAAGTTTATAATATATATAGTTATGTTATTACCTTTGTTTAGCTTTGATCCTTCTGTGCACACGTCCGTTATGGCTGACAATAGTTTTTCACTTTCTTTTTGAAATCCCATGCGACAATCAGTGGCTGCTGTTTTGATGCACTTTATAATTTTAGGTTTAGTGCTTTAAAGTAAGCATTAAGAATTAAAAGCAATGTTTCAAAGCAAATAATTTTCAAACAAATAAACAAATACTAGATAGGATATATATATGCCCGAAAGTAATCTACGGGTTCTTAAAATCAAAGTACAACAGTTGAAAATAGAATTTATTGTCCAACCTTTTAGTAAGGCTTCAATCATATTTCATCTGTGGAAATTTAATGAAGGACTTTTTTCATTGATGAAAGATATCAACAACCGTCTATTTACCATGAGAAAACATTAAAGATTTCATTCGCGTTCGAACCGTCTTCCTCCTTCGTACCGAAATAATTCTCGTTCTTACCGAAATCTTTCATCTTTCCTCATCAAAGTGCTGCCAACATATTTTTATCTTACCCAATTAAAAAAAAAACTTTTATGGCCAAAAAATATTAATGTCAAATGTATTTCTCCAATTTTATATGCCGTTTGTTTCATCTTAATTTTTAAAATTACATTTAATTTTTAAAAAAAGAGCAATTCTACTACAAATTAAGAAATTGGTGCTAACAATCTAAAATCCTTAGAGACGTTTGGAAACATCTTGTTTGTCTTACAGTTCAAAACTGATGTAAATTTTAAATAGATTTGTCTATTTTAGTAATCACCGAAATTAAAAAAAAAATTAACTTTTTATAACTTTTTAAAATGTAACTTTTTTTTATAAATTGTAAAATTACAACAAAAAAAATCTACATTTACACATTTGAGCAGTTAAATCGGAAAATTTGAAAATATTTCCTGTAGCTAATTAATAAATTGTAATCACAATGATGTTACTTTCATTTAACCCAAAAATTTCCAATTAAAGTTCTTGAATTAATACAGGATATTTTGCTAGTTGTATTTCTATAGATTTTAATCAGATAATCGCATTTTTATCGTATTAACTGTATCGTACATTATTAATCGTATTTGAAAGGTTTATAATAGATAAATTTATGAAATTTTAAATATGAATTATTAAATTATCCCCAATAATAAGATACTTTTTTTTCTAGGTATGAAATTACCTGCAATAATCATACAAATCAGCTTCCAGTAATTCTTCCCAGGCCTTACTTTCACATTTATCTTTCTTCTCTAAGAAACACTGAGAATTGCAAGAGGCCAGACTAAAAAGAACTAAAATTTGAAAAAAAAAAAGAAGAAGTTTTTTAACAGATATTATTACATAATTATGTTAATAATGCTGTTAATAATTATGTTATAATAATTAACAGCAGAATATCAGTTCCTTCTACATGATTAAAAAATAAACTAAAGAATTAGTAAATCAATATTAACCAACACTACACAAAGCGGAAATCCATGTCCCCACAAAATTAAATCAATTAAAATAAATTTTTTACTTTTTTTTGTGGCTTTCTCTGGTGATTTTATTAAATAAAGAAATAATTATTTTCAAAAGTTCAACTCAAAAATAAAGAATAATTATGCTCAGCAATATTCGGCAGCAAACATTATGCTATTAGGTATGAGATAACGGTCAACAATTGATAGTCCTGATTTACGACAATCAAAGAATTTCCCTGATGTAACTTACACTTTCGTAAAGAACTTAAAATCTTTTATTTCAATTAACTTTGATTGCACGCTGTTAAAATTACCATTGATTGAACAATATTAAAGCTTTCGGAAACATATTTCCAAAGTGTAATTGTAAAGGAAATAACCACGTGATTTTGGGTAGGTTTCAAACTGCGTATTAGGTGACGTCACCTAACCTCATTTCGCCTGAGCTTACCTAGAAAACTAAAACTAAACTCAGCAGCGCGACAGCCCATAGGCCTACTGCGCCCATCTCAGTTTCCTTAACCTTTGGGCTCTGGGGTGCAGGAGCCTAGCAAACTCAATTAAAAATAAAGGAATAAAGAAGAGCGTGCTATTATCTATGTTTCTAGATTAAACAGAGTTGTAAGCTAGCAAGAACCACCAATATTAGCTGTAAAATAATTGAAAGTACAACATCCTCAGTTTAATTCATTACAATGCTTGAAATTAAAATTATGAATTTTTTTAAACATCTCTCAAGATCGGACTAGCTGAAATTTTTTAGAAATTTTTAAGATCAGAAGCATTCGCCTTTAATCATCTATCCAAATTTCAGGACACCAGTACAAACGGTTTTTAGAAAAATAAGAGCGGCGAACAGACAATCTATTTCTTTTATTATTATAATTTCATTTCCTAATCAGTAATAAAAAAGCCAACTTTAGTTTACTCTTTTTTGTCTAATATATACAAGTAGAAAAGCTTTGCATTGCAAAATTATTGTTGGAACCGTTAAATAATATTATGAAATTTTTAAAATGAAATGGTGGCAATATACAATAACATTATTAATTATTAATGGTTTGAGTTAATATTATGGAGGTTTTCTTTCAACTGCATACATGAAGTACTTATATATATATATATAACTTTACTTACATAANTATTTCGAATATACAGCAAATATATATGGTGCATCTATAACATTATTTACAATTTCTTTCTTGCAAGCGTAAAGAACACTTCCTATTAAATGTCGTATAAAAAATATTCGCTGCAAATTGATATCGACTTGTTAAATTTACCAATAATGAGATAAAAATCAGGCAGATAAAGGCAAGAAATGTAACGATAATTACAGGTTGTTTTCAAAAGTATTTTATGTATGCAGCAAGAAATGTAACGATAATTACAGATTGTTTTTAAAAGTATTTTATGTATGCAGCGAGAAATGTAACAATAATTCCAGATTGTTTTTAAAAGTATTTTATGTATGCAGCAAGAAATGTAACGATAATTCCAGATTGTTTTTAAAAGTACTTCATGTATGCAGTAAGAAATGTAACGATAATTCCAGATTGCTTTTAAAAGTATTTTATGTATGCAGCAAGAAATGTGACGATAATTCCAGATTGTTTTTAAAAGTAAGAAATGTAACGATAATTCCAGATTGCTTTTAAAAGTATTTTATGTATGCAGCAAGAAATGTAACGATAATTCCAGATTGCTTTTAAAAGTATTTTATGCATGCAGCAAGAAATGTAACGATAATTCCAGATTGTTTTTAAAAGTAAGAAATGTAATGATAATTCCAGATTGATTTTAAAAGTACTTCATGTATGCAGTAAGAAATGTAACGATAATTCCAGATTGCTTTTAAAAGTATTTTATGTATGCAGCAAGAAATGTAACGATAATTCCAGATTGTTTTCAAAATTATCTTTCTTCTTGAATTGCTGCCTGTCTTCAATTTCCATGAATTGGCTTGGATATCATTAAAAAATAAATAGTTAAATGTGTTTGGATAAAGTTTGAATTTGTCGGGAAGTTAAGTTAGAGCTACAATAAAATATGTGTGCTGGTGATTAGTGTGAGAAGTTTGTTGATTTTATTCGAGTCAATGGGAGATAAATTGATATTGTATAATAGATTTTATCGTTAAATTTGAGTTATGGTAAAATAAAATTGTTTTTCATTCAGATGTTTGCACCATAATAAACTTCAAAAAGTAGAATGCTACTTTTAGTGAATGAAAAAGAACGTGCAACAGAAGAGGATGAATTATGAACAGCTTGCAACCCCCACTTGGAAATTATAAAAGAAATTCGTAGCTTTGACACTGTGAAAACTTCACCAAGAAGAAAAAAAATCCATGCTTTGGCTAGTAACTGCACCAATTACTGCGAAGTCCCTTTTTTTAGCATTAAAAGTTAAAAATTTACTAGCAGTTTAATCAAAACGTCTATTTTATAAAATCAAAATATTTCAGCAACCATTTAATGATTCACAATTTTAATGCAAGCTAGCAGTAGAAAGTCGAGAACTAAAGGGAATTTTAATTTGCATGCTTGGTCACTGAAAATTTTATCAGCAATTTTGTTTGTTAAGAAGAGAAGAGAATGAAGAAATAGTTAGTTTTTAATTTTTTTTAATTTAGGGAAACTTGTTGTGCTTATTTTTTCATGGCGATGTGCATTTTAAAC
This sequence comes from Parasteatoda tepidariorum, assembly GCF_043381705.1. Classification (NCBI taxonomy): domain Eukaryota; kingdom Metazoa; phylum Arthropoda; class Arachnida; order Araneae; family Theridiidae; genus Parasteatoda; species Parasteatoda tepidariorum. The sequence goes on along the minus strand of NC_092210.1, from coordinate 37,464,021 downwards.
TAAGAAGGCTTTGATATATATTGATTCAGACACCCCTCTTTGAGCTTTTTTTAATGATAAATCATTGTAAGGTAAAATAATGGCAAAAGTTTTTTCCGAACTTAATTTGTAAGAAATGTAGAGAAAATAATTTTACTTGACAAAGGGAATGAGTATTCATTTATTAGAACCATTGAATTCAGAAGTACATTAGTTAATTTTTCTGTTTGAATTAGAAGAACATTAATCTATACAACATTTTTTAAATAAAATTCAACTATTTACAGTTAAGATTCAATACTCAATGTGCATTTGAATACAGAAGAAATTAACTCTTTTATATAGTGATGCTATTGTCAAAGTTATTTAAGATAAAAGAAAAAAACATTTTTTAAATTATATTCATAGCAATAAAAAAACTGCATTGATATTTAATAAACTGAAATTATTTTGATAACTTACCGGAAAGCAAAACAAGTTTTTCCATATTGAATAAAACTAATTATGAGAAGAAAAATACCTGGAATTAATTTCAATTTGTTTTGTAAAATGAAAAGCAATTGCTCCTTACTTTGAATTAGTTTTTGAATTCTAATCAATCCTCAGATAAGAAAAGGAATTTTCTTTCTGTGAACAGCTGTGGCTAATTCTTTTATCTAATGTTTCCTTCAATAATTTTTTTAGCGAAACCCATTTTATATTACTTATTATCAAAAAACACCAAAAACGAAAATGAAGTACTCAAGGTTTATAATCAAATATAAGGTTCAAAATCAATAACAATCAAAATATATTTACAATTATGCATAAATTATCTAAAAGTATTATCTTACAGTAATCTCTGCTTTCTTTGCTTAGCTTAACTAATGTCAATATTTAGATATTGCTGGTTTAATTATTAATTATAAGTTTATCATAAATTAGCGCAATATATCTAAGATTTAATACAAATAAAAATGTAATTTTCTTATAAAATAGACTTGAAAGTTCAACTGGATTCTAAATTTTTAATGTATCTTGACTTCATGACCCTGAAATACAATGTGTTTATATTAATAAGCTAAAAACATAATTATTTGTAAATATTAAATTACATTGATAATATCCGTTTATTTGCTTGTAAAGTGATAGTGGCTTTTTATGAATTAAACAACTTAAATAAATTGATCATTGAAAATTTGAATAAATTGATTATTAAATATTTACATCAAAATAATGTTCTAATAATATTCGTAGGACTTACTTTAGTCATGGGAGGGGAAAAGGGGACAGCTGATAGTTTTTCTTTTTTTTCCTGTTTTTTTTTCTTCTTTTTTCTTTTTGTTGTTGTTTTTTTTCCTTTTTTTTCCTGTTTTTTTTCCTTTTTTTTCTTTGTAACTACTATGACAATCAGTAAAATTCAACTCGAATAAGGAGGTACACTGAGAACAAAATTGGATTTTTGTCAATTCAGCTGTTTTAAGCAGTCTGTTATGAGAATCTGAAGAAAGCAATTGGTGAATATAAGTTTACTTATCTGATTTTGTATCTTAAATATCTTCTGTGCGTAATTAGTTGGAATACTTGAAATCACCCTCTCCCCCCCGAACCATTAAGATTTAGTTTGAGCTCGTGAAAATCCGATCATTAAATCAAAAGCTATTCAGGGTGATTCGTCTTTTTTTATTATTTTTTTAGCGCATGGCACATCTTGTTTTATATTTCGAATATACAGCAACTTTATTGAAGAAGGACATAGCTTTTTTTAATTAAATAATAATCTTAAGCAAATAGCTGAACAAATGAAATTGTAATATGGAAGAAAGAAGAAAAAAAAATATTTTTACTCCTTTTAGAATCTCTATACGTCTTTTTACCTATGTTAAAAATTCATAGCTGTTCTTAAAGATTTTTTAATTGGCTTAGTTTAATCATTATAATTAAATTATAATTAAATTTAAATGAAATTAGCTTTTGACCTTTGAATTGAAATTAATCAAATTAATCTGGACGCTTCAAGACATTTCTTTACAAATGAATATTTAAAGAAGCATATATTATTTCTGAATTACTTCACATTTAAACTTACACTTTTTGTTTAAACGTAAGGTTTCAAAAATTTAAAAAACTAACAAAATGTGTTACTGTTTATGACATATGATATAATAGAATATATATTGAATATATATAATGGAATATATATATTTGTCAATTTTATACGACATCACAATTTGAAATTGATTTTGCCTAATTTAATAAACGCAATATTATTTTCTTGGAAACTTTTATTTTTTTCACCACTGTTTTTTAAAGGATGCATAGTACATTAGCTTTCAATTAAGCTTTAGACGAGCTTTAAAAAAATTTATGTTTTGCGTTTTTTGACAGTTGAAATTCGAATTCGTACTTTCAGAAAAAAAGTATGATCAAAACTTCCAAAATACGGAAAAAATTGACCATGTTTCTGGCTCTATGAGAATATCAAATAGCACGATAATTTTTACCGAAACGCTTTGGTAAAGATGGCGGTGAAATTAACCATAAAATATGGTGTTTAATAATCGATAAAATGCAATAAATGCAAATAAATAAAATTACCACGCGAATCCTACAATGATAACTTACAGCATGGCATAAAAACCATTTATTCGGCAAAATTTTTCCTTTTAATTTATTTTTCACTGTGCGTGTGGTAATAGGAACTATAATTTTGGAAACCAGAATTTTACTGAACTGAAAATTATTTGTATTGAAAATTATTTTCTTTGTGTAGCATTTCAATAATTCTAAAATAACTGTTTTGAAACGATGCAAAATGTTATACGTGAAACAATTTATTATATTACATTTTTCATTTTAAAAATAACAAGTACTTAAAGTAATCAATTGCTGTTTAAATGCCAAGGTTTATAATAAAATAAATACTTAACTTAATATTAACTTAAAATAAAACTTAAAATTAAATAGAATCTCTTTTTTTCACTTCATTTTTTAAATAATTTTTTTTTAAATTTGTAGAAGAATGAAATAGAATCTTAATTTATATATTTAAATACTTCAATATCTGGCGATAAAAATACTTATATTATTTTTATTCTCCTCAGCTTAAATACTCCCATTCGATTTTCTTTCATTTTGTACTAATGCACTCAGAGACACGAAGTTTTATTTGTATACGTTTTGAGAACTTGAAACGCTAATGGATTTTTCCTCTTAATACAAAACACAGTTTAACTCAGTTTTCTTTTCAGTTTATTGTACTTGTGATACGGTATAAAATAATATCGATCTATCAAATGGTTATTTTTACTTTAGACGTTGCAGTTTAAAACCATTTTGACTCGCATTATTCATTCTTAATCTTATCAGAAATTCTATGGTCAAATCCGACGGAAACTGTTTGACATTCGCAATAAAAAAAGCAATAAATATCTCGCAAAAGACACAGATTTTAACGCATACTTGCCCTTGGTCTATAGCTTTCTTTAGCTCATTTCAATGATATAATTAATTTTCGGTTCATTCGATAAAACACAACTCCCATGCCTATTACTAAACTAAATACCTAGTTTCAAAGCCCAGTTAAATTTATCTTTTACTCTTTTGAAACCATGGCAATTAGAACACAGTATAGTTTTCTATTCATGGTTTTCTTAACCATAATTGTAAATGGTTTCAAAACCGAAAAGGTAAAATATGTTCGTAAATACAAGAAACATATGACAAATATGCGTGTTTGATAAGTGTGGACTATTTCTACAAATTACAAATAGTCTGGTACTTCTGATGCATCCTTCCATCCAATTAACCGTAAAGTTAAAGATAAAGAATATTTCTTACCTCTACAGTTTCGAAATTGTTTATAACTAGCTATGTATGGTTAAGTAAGCATGAATACGAAACTATTCGGTTTCCTAACCATTTACAACTAGCATGGATCAAAACCATAAACAAGAGATTTAATTGGACGTTGCAGATAGTTTAGCAAATTTATAGTGTTGCCATCTACGCGTTAAGAAGTTATCCATGCCATACTATGTCAGCTATATACCATACTATGCCATCTATATACCATACTATGCCATCTATATACCATATTATGCCATCTATGCGTGAGTACCGTATTCTAACACCACAGGGTCACACATTGGAGAGTACAGGACATCGATTAAATGGCTTCATTATGCGGCTCTTCATAAAGGATTTTCTCACAGTTAACAGTTTGAATACCATCTTATTATTTGGTTATTCGACTGCTTAGTTTAAGTGTGGTAATTAACAATTAAATAAATTGTTATTTAACCATTTTTCAGAGAAATTTCTAGAAGTGCGTATTATGATCTGACGTGATGAGTTTGTTATGACTTACCCCATTTTTATTAATCAATTGTAAAACTATATTATATCTTAGATATAAAGAGTGATACCATTGATGAAATTTTGTTTCTTTGAAATTACGTTTCAAGAAAGATTAATATGTTCTTAAATTATTTGAATACTTCCTAAAAATTTGCCTTTTTTTAAATCTTTTAATTAAACAATTTTCACAATGCTTTAAATTCAAAAGTTTTCCAAAACATCGAAAAACCGTTTTCAAGACATTTAAGGTAGGTAGGCATGTACTTTATTTACAACACACTAGAGCTACACAATGATCTATTGGCGACGGTCTGGGAAGTATCCCTGAGGAGATACGAAGGCATCTTTTGATCCTCTGCAGAGAGGATAGCTCCCCCGCTTTGGTAACCCGACGACTTTTACTCAAAATCGAGCACTTAACGGTATAACAGATTATAATGAAAGGATACTGAGTATCCTTGATCCCTACACAGGATGATCATAGTCACCACCCAACCGCTACTTGATCACAACCAGTGTAGTTTAACTTCAGTGTTCTACTGGGAATTTTTTTTATTATCAGTTCACTGCTGGGACTAGACATTTCAAATGCTTATGAAATAAATCGATTATTTTTACCTCTATTTATCAGAATATATTCTTCACATTTATTTAAATAGCTATATAACGTGAAGAAATAAAACTGATCAAATTATTATAAATAAAAAAAATCCCATGTGTCTAAATATTTCATACATTCAATGGGTCAAAAAGTGTAATAAAACATCTAAAATATTTTTACATATCTACATGCCCTTATTATAACCGAATTGGAAATTTATTGCTTTTGCAAAATGTCTCTTTGAAATTGCAGTTTTTCAAAGGTTTAAATTTGAGTGGAACGTTTAGAGAAAAATAGACGCTTAAAATTGATAAAAAAAATTAAAAAATACCAATGAAAATCTAGCCGAAATATCAGCAAAACGCGTCGTAATATCGAAACGTCATAATGTTGAAATATCAGCAATATCAATAGTTTACGTTATTTTCGAATAGTTAAACAAAACCATTTCTATGTATAAGACCATTTCCAATAGCAGAACATATTTTGATTCAAACTAGAGTAAATGGCTTTCTTATTATAGGTATCCACATTTAAATTTATGCTAACCAATGCACAAATTTAATGATTGCTCGTAGACGCAATAGTTCGGAAACTAAACATCGCCAATATTCGTAAAAGGCATATTCTTCTGAATCTGGCTATTCCTGAGCTAGTCATTAATACAATAAACTCGGCACTCAAATAAAAGGAACTCTGAGTTAAAAGTTCCTACAGAGATAAAAAAAAATAAGCAGACTTAATAAATTGAACTTTAATTATTAATAACAGATCTTGATCAATATTTTGGTTCACTTTAAATAATTAAAATATTTCAGTATTTCTCGAAATTTTAATTTGATACAGTTCATCTGATAAATTGATTAATATCTCAGTATTAAATAAAAATATATAATGATGTAAAACTACTTCTCATTGCTGTTGAGTCAATTTTATTGGTCAGAAGTATCACATGATATCATTTATAATTAACAAAAAAGAGCCGGTTTGGAGATCTTTGTCTTGCACCAGCATAATATTTATAAAAATTACAATGATATTGACCAGTAAATGATTAAGTTATCTTTTATTTAATGTTATCTTTATTTACTTCACTTTTAATTGTTAAGATATTTAATAAATACTTAAAATGTAAAAGTATATATCATCAGATTATAATATTTTAAATTAATCATAAAATACTACCTTGGTATACAGGTATACAACAGTTTATTATTAAGACTCTTAAAAATCTTTTTAAAGTTATTAAATTGCAAAGATAAGCCTGCCATTACTCGTTTGGGCATCTGTCATCAATGACTTATAACGATGGTAATAAACACTTCGAAATCTGCACTAAGTGCTTTGCTGCCCAGGTCTCCCCTGACCACATTTTATCTTGTCTGGGACTTACCAGGCAGGACCTGGTTCAAGCTCCCCTGCTGGTGCTAGACTTTCTTAGAGTGAACGAGCTCATGGACCTGATCTGGCTCTGTAGGTCATGGGGATGAGAACAACAACAACAAATTGCAAAGAAGTTATTTTTCTGTTTCATAAAGGAATATTTTCTTTCACAACAAATTTTATGTGACACTGTATTTGATCGAATTAAACTAAAGAATAAAAAATAACTAGTTAAAATTTTAAAGCAGTATTAACAGCTCACTATTGTTAATCAATCTCTCAGATGAAAAATATGTATAAGATGAATCGATTTAAAGACGAATGTCATGATGTATCATTGCGGGGGTCACTGTATAAAGCTTCTTAACTCTTCCCAGTCTGCTGTGTATACAACTATGGTGGGTTGTTGTTGTGTCCAATCCTTCAGGATCTAGCGACAGCTAGATCAAATCCAAGAGACCGTGGACCCTAGCAAAATCAAGCACCAGAAGTGGGCTATCACGGATGTCCGCAAGAGCTAGCCCCAAGCAGTCGAGGATATGATCGGGGGAGGCCGGCATCAGATGGCACTTAGTGCACGTTGGAAAGACTTTGCGGCCGCATTCAAAGGTCATGCTTTTGAGGTGCCCACTGATAAATCTTGAGGCGGCCGTTTGAGCCTGTCTGTCAGCCTCAAGATCCAATGCACATCCTGGTCTTTTCCTACAGAACCAGGGACTATGGTGGGTAGAGCATCCTAGTGCCACCATTGAGGTCTTTGGTTCGAATCCGGCTGGCCACCAATGATCTGCTCTCTTCCATCTGCCCTCATTACTCCATCCTTTTCTGCCCTCATTACTTTTGAGATTATATATTTTGCTCAAAAAGGAGGATAAATTTTTTCAATTTTGTAAACATGAGGTTTCTAAATTCTACCATTTATTTTTCGGAACAATTTTGACGCATTTTTCTCAATTTTGAGAAACCTTTCAGTGCAAATAAGCATATTTGTTAAAATTACACTAAAAATACACGTAGGTGAAATCGACATGTTTAACTGTTTTTCCTCATTTTTTAACTACACTGAAAAGTTTTACAAAAATTTAACTTCAATATACATAGATATTATATTAAATAATTTTAGGCAATGTCATTAAAAATGTCCTGAAAACTACAATGTCGCTAAAAATATCCTGATTGTCATTGTCCTGAAAACTGAAAACTTTTTATGCGATATTCTTATTACCAAATGAAATAAATCAGTACTTAAAAAAAATTGAAAGATCTTTTCAAACATTAAACATTATATTCAGAAATTTTGAGTCCTACGAAATAGTGAAGCAATTATTTGAAAAATGAGCAGAATTCGAAAATAATTGAATATGAAATATTGAAGAGCAATTAGAGCAGGCCTGAGCATGTTTTTCAAATGCTCACTAACAAATCGGACTCTCCTGGGTTTCCGAAGGAAAAATATTAAAAGAAAGACCCAAATTGGCTTGCAGAAGAAGGATTACGCTAAAATTGTGTAATGCTAAATTTAAAATTTAAAGAAAAGTAAATGCAGGTAAGCTTAGGATAAACCTTGAAGTTTCAAATGCTGAAAAATGTATTCCAAATATCAAAATGCAAACAAGCCACAATTGGTTTGCATTTTGATGTTTTGAAAAAAAAAACTTTTTTTTTCAAAATCTAATGTTTCATTTTTTACTTGAATTAACTTTTCTCTAAACTTTAAATTACTTATGAGGGTGAAAGTGAATTTACCATGAAGGGATTCTCCCGTTGCATAGCCAAAGTTTATACATAGGAGGAGGAGGCTAGCTTTCATAGACATAATGAAAACCGATCCTCCAAGGGTTGGTACGGGTCTTCTGTATATAAGAGAAAAGCAACACTTAGGGGCATAACAGGAGATCTTCTTGAAACAGGTTAACACACACCTCCGAACCACTGCTAAAGTTGAGGATGAGAAGGAATGTTTTTTTTTTTTTTTTGTTTTTTTTTATTCTTCTGTTGCTGTATTTTTGCATAATTTTTTAAGAGAAGTGTCCTATTTATTAATGTGTTCCGTTTATTTTGCATTGTTTACTAAGCGTGGTGTGCTATGAGAATTTGTTTAAATAATTTATTTTGATTATGTCTGTAAGCTCATTTTGTTTTCTTAAATTAAATATAAATTTACAACACCTATTGTATACAAATGTTTAACTAACATTTTATTAAGAGTTGTCATTATAGAACCTCCATTACAAAACCAAATCCAGCCATTTTATTTTAATTTTATTTCATAACCATCCTTGAACAGTCAATCCAATTTTGAGTTTACGACTACTAAAGTTATCTTCAATAATAAATATTTCGAAATTAAATTTTCTCTTAAACCTTTTTTAAATTTTTTATTCATATAAATTCATTTAATGCACATGTAAATTGAGTTTCTTAAGTTTAGATGGGACTTTTATCTGAAAATATTTATGGCAAAACTAAATTTTGAACAGAATCGAAGTTTCTTTTAAATTCTATAGCTATTTATTGTAAAGTTCTTATTTTTTATTTAAAAACTCAGCTTTCTTGAAAGAAATTTAAATCAATTTTATTTTGGATATGAAATTTTTAATGAAAAAGCATTTTATTGAAGTTATTGTTGTAGAAAGAACTTTCAGTGAGAACGATTTTTTCCTTTTAAGAAAAAGTTGTACTTATTTGAATTTGATTATTTCGTCTTAAAACTATTTTAAGAGTTTATTTAAAAAAAGCACTATTTTCTTTCAATTTTCTTCAGAACTTTGAAGATTTTATTTTTCTTCAAAATATCTGCATATTTTCGTAAACATTTCTTACTGATTTTAAGATTAATCTTACCTTATAAAATGTTTCACTTGGTCTCATTACCACAATCATGCGTTGGTTTCGACAACTAAATGTTGTGGGATTATTTTACTTTGCTGTGCTGTTTTTTTTAAATTTTAAGGCTTCTAAAGATAAATTGATTGATAGTTTGCTTATTTCTGAAGCATTTACGACGTTGCAAAAATTTTATTCTATTATTACAGTAAAATAACTGGCAGCAGTCTGTCCAGCCAATTAAATGCAAAGCTTACGGTAAAAAACATTTTTTACTTTATTGTTTTGAAACAGTTTACAACTAGTAAGATTAAAATAACATGAATACAAATCTATAAGGTTTTTCAACTATTAAAACTAGCATGATTTAAGAACAGTGCAAAATAAATTTAACTGGACATTCGAATGAGGCCTTTCGTTAGGCAATGGGCATTAGAGTTGTGATCTGGTTAAGTTGTGTTTTATCAAATGCACCGTGAAATGTGGTTTAATTAGTTTTTCTGGTTATTTCACCTATCGTAAGAGATGGGAAATGCCAGAAGTTTTATGTTAAGCAGATTCATGGTGCTGCCATATATGCGTGAATGAAAGTATAGTATTCTAATAGTCCAGGTTTACCAATTTGAGGAGCAGGAAACTGCAAACTCCTTATACGTTGAAGAAAATAGGGGATATATTGTGATGTCAGCGCTGGAACTCGAACCCCTGTTCTGTATTTCAAGAGATTGACCCTCTTGGCTGTAATGTGTTTCCAGCAGTAAGGAACTAAGTGCTTCTAGTTGGCGTGATAAAATTCTGGTTGTTTAACCGTATTAGGTGAAGGCAGTTAATAAACAGTTTTTCTTTCAGTTAACAGTTTGAATACCATCTTATTTATGGTTATATGACTATTTTTGTTTTTTGTTTTATTTGAAAATGATTAACTAACAATTAAATAAATTGTTATCTAACCATTTCTCCGAGAAATTTCCCACAGTGAATGTATTTCATGCGCATATTTTTTTCCTTTAAAAAATAAGGAGATATTTATTAAAATACATATTTTAAAACCGTTAATATTATGTTGTTTTAATAATTTGCCTCATTAAATACTGTTTTTACGTTATTTTTTTTAAAAGATAAAACTGTAAAAGTTTAGTATAAATATATATCGAAAAATACGTGAATACATAGATAAAAACTGAAACAAGTTAAATTAAAATTAAAAGTGAAGTAAAATGGAGTTATTTAAAAAAATCTTCATTTTCATGAGACATTTGAATTAGACTTAATTTACATCTTATTTAAAAGTGAAGTCATTTTAAAAAATTGCAAAGTAATAAAGACATTTTTAACTACAAGCAGTTAAGAAGAAGCATTATTTAATAATTCAATCGAGACATTGCATATTAAGATATCTGTATAGCTGACACTTAAAAAAAATACAATATTATGAAAATTATTGTTTTTAATATTACAAAAATTATGAAAAATAAGGAAATAAAATAGTTATTTTTAAGATTCAGTCTATTATTCCCTTAAAGCAATATTTAAAAACGTGTATCGAGTTTGACGGAGATCAAAAATATTACTAATACATTAGAGAATTTAAAATTAAAACATGGACAAATTGGAAAATATTAACTTGTTTTAAAACTTTTTAAATATAATGCATTTTCATTAATTATTATTCTTTTAACTATTAGTTCTAAGAATTATTATTTCATATTTTAACTGTAACTATTATTCTTTTATGGGGGAAATTAAAAACAAATTGATATCATATTTTTATTTCTCTTATTTTATTACTTAACAAAAATATATTTATATAAGAAAGTGACAAAGCATTTTAGTTGGTTGTCAAACTCATTAGTTTGGGCAATTCCTATAAAAGCATTCTGAGTTACGTCAAATGTAAAGAGGACGATGCTTTTTTTAGACTCAAAATGCTTTTAATTTTGAAATATACTGTCATAAAATAGCAGCATTTTTATATAATTACTTTAGGGATTTAAGACTGAAAAATTTTAAAATAATCATAAAAGCTACTTCTAGTATAAGTGAAAGTGATGAAAGTAATGAATTAAATGAAGTATTTAAACGTAACTACGTGTTTGATCTGGAAATTTGAAATTGTGATATTAGGAAATTGAAATTTGGTTGCTAGTTGTTGGTGGCATTATGACGCACACGCACGTATGGTGATGATGAAATATGTCGTTAAAATATATAAATTACATTTTGTGAACCTCCCACACTAAATTTTTTCAACTGCTTAATTTGATTAATACTGCGCACTCTTCGAGTGGTAATTTATTTCTTCAGTCATGCGCGGTGTTGATCTATTGAAGTGGAAGGAAAAAACCAGAAATTTTTGTATTCTAGATAAAATTAAAAACAGAGATTTAGCTTTTTTTTTTTAAATGCTTCTCAAACAGCATCGTAAAAATGAAATCTGTAATACTACGGAAAAATTCAGGCAACAAAGTTACCAAAGATTATCCGTATGCTGTTGAAAAACATGTCAGAAATTTCCTGCGACAAAACATTACAGAAAAAAATCTGTACTCACCAGTTATTTCTGTAGGTCAAAGTACGACAGAGAAATTTGGCATGAAGGTAGCTGTATACACTCTGGTTTGTATTATGAAACATATTTCTAAAATTTTGATTAGTTTTTTTTTCAATTATTTTCTTTTTCTCGATTTTTGAGACATTATTAAAAATTATCACGTTTGAAAGAATTGCGGAAGGATTTTATTTTTTTCCATTGCTAAGTTAAGTCGTTCCGAAGTGGAATTCAAACTTCCTGGTCTGAGTACAGCTCCTTGATCACCATGCAAGCCGGTTGGTTTCTGTTTCGATGAATAATACTATTAGTTGCCGCTTTGATATCAAAATATTTCATATTCAAAGTTGAAAAAATCTGTACTCAACAGATGTAATCCGTATTTATGGTTACAGAAATCCTTTATTAACCGCCTTACGCTTTTGACTGCTTACGATGTAGTTTAAAAACAAATTACTGTAGTTTCAGAGAACACAATTTTTTGTACGAAGGTTACAGAATTATTAAGTTTTTAAACAAAAATTTTTCAAAGTGTATCCCTAAATTTAAGAACGAAAATTGAATTGAGTAAATATAAAAACTAAATCTAAAAAATAGAATTCTGAAATTAGATTTAAGATAGGTTTTTAAATATTACCATTTAGAAATTCTACGCCAGCGAAAAGAGAACGTGATTTTCTGCTTACTTACATGCGATTACGAATGCTGTTTATTTGCTAAACTATATCTTAAAAGTCAGATTAAGGCGTGAAACACATTTGTGCTATTCATCCTACGCTCCATTAATTCTGCAAATCGCATGTAAAGAGGTTGTTCTAAAACTGTCTCTCTTATTAGATATTTTGTGGGTCCAATTCATAAATAAAGTAAAAAAGAAAGCTCTTCAGGGATTTCAAATTAATATTTAGACGAGAAAAAAGCAAAAAGGACAAGCGATTTCAACTTTGAAAAAACAGTATGGTCAAAACTACCAAAATATAATAAAGTTTATAGTATTTCTGTCTCTATAAGAGCACCAAAAAGCTCGGTAATTTTCACCGAAACACTTTAGTAAAAAATTTGGTAACTATGGTCAAATTTTATAATTTTATCACGATACCTTAAAACATGGCATGAAAACCATTTATTTGGTGAAATGTACTCTTCTCGGGTTTTTTTAATAAATGTGTGATAATAAGAATTATAAGTTTAAGACCAGAATTTCCGGTAAACCGTTACCATATGAACAAAAAATTATATAATCAATAGTCAAATACCATATATTTTGATTTTTAATACTAGAATTATGGTTTTATTTACCGAAAATAGGATTACCATACTGTATTTATATAATTTTTTCCTCGTGAAACTACTAAAAAAACATAAGACAGAAAAATCGAAATCTGTTTGATTGCTAAAAGGAAAAATTAAATTGTAAAACGGTTGTTAAAGTAACATCTCAAAGTTTCCACCAAAAATCAAACTGTTTATAATGTTTACAGTTAATCTTTCCACGGTATTATTTCTCTAGATTTCAGACAAATTCCCTTTACGTATTTCGTGACATAGCTGCAAAAGTATACATTAAGATCTGTCATTACGGAACACCTTGCCCATTACTTTCATTATGCAATTGAAATATTCCTAAAACATAAACATGACGCTTAATGATGTGCTTAAATAAATAAATTGTAAAGCCTGCCAAAAAATGCCTATTAGTTCAACTTACAAAATTAGTGACGGCCTCTTAATTATTTGCTTGGGGGAAAACAAAAACAAATAAATAAATATGTCTAGTCTTAGAATATGGCTTTATGCCCCGATGATATTCCCTTCACTTCCTGATCACATTTCCCACTTACCTACTCCCATCCTACGTGGGATTGAGCTGGCGCCTGTGCAGTTTTCTTTCTTGCCGAACCTCATTCTCTAAAAGATCTTCATTCGATACAGACGTTTCCTGAGCATCGCCGTAAGACATCTCAACATTTCCACATCAGTTTTGCTCAACGATAACACTCTCTTCGAATGTGATTCATATTGAAGAAAGTAGCTTATAAATAGGTATGGAATGTATTTATGAATTATTTTTATTACATTTTATAAAAATGAAACACATTTTAAATTTAAAAAAAATTAATATGCTTGATTATTGTTAAATATCTCAGAACAATTAAATAATAATTCTTCAAAGACAATTTTGTTTTCCTTTTTCTGAATTATTTTTTTAGAAACAATTTTTTGAGATCACGTTTAAGTTAAATGAGTATATTCAGATAACTTTGTTATTATTAATAGGAAAGAAATGAAATACTGTCCATACGTAACATAACCTGTTTTATTTTAAATGTTTTTGAACAATGCAATAATAATTCTTCAAAGAAAATTTTGTCTTTTTTATCGGATTTATGCTTTTTGGAAATAATTTTGGATAAAAATTAAGTTAAATGAGTATATCCAGATAACTTTGTTATTATTAATAGAGAAGAAACTAACTACTTTTGATACGTTATATTATAACTTGATTATTGTTTAATGTTTTTGAACAATGAAATAAAGATTTTTCGAGGAAAATTTTGTCTCAGTTTTCCGGATAAATGCTTTTTGGAAATAAATGCTCGAGATCACGATTAGGTTAAATGAGTATAACCAGATAACATTGCTATTTTTAATGCAAAAGAAATGAATTACTATTAGTATGCTATATTGTGATTTTTTATTATAATAATACTATTGCATTATTATATTACTATTGTTACATGAAAATATTACTACACGGTGAAAAATATGTCGATATTTTAGTGACTTTTCTGGCAAAAAAAACAACAACATCATTTTGGTTAATAAAACCAAAATAATTGGTATTTGAACCAGTTATTTGGTAATTTTTCCCTTCATATGGAAAATCGGAAATTCAGGTTCTCAAAACTATTGTTCTTATTACCACACGTTTAATGAAAAATATTAAACTGAAACGTAATTTTTGCCGATATATGTCTTTTATGTCATGCAATATGGTATCAAGATAAAATTACTAAATTTTAACACGCTTACCAAATTTTATCACTTGTTATAAAATATTTTTTATTGCAAATTTTATCAAACTCGTTACCAAATCTCTTCGGTAAAATTTACCATGATTTCAATATCATGGTAATGGTAATGGTAAAATATAACTAGAATATGGTAAATTTTACCATATTCTGGTAGTATCGACCATATTTTTTTTTTCCTGGAACTATACTATTATTTTTTTATTATACTATATTTTTGTAACATTTAACTTTAAGCTTTCATTTTGGGAGTATACTTCATATCTTTGAATAACAACGACATGTCACTTCTAAATAAACTCTTTAACATTTATTCGATACTTTTTTCGTTATATTCTATTTCGAATATAAACTTTTCAGCTGGCGGGAATTTTAAGTGCTTTTCTTATTTCATGCTACTGAAAAAATGTGAGCGTTAAATATTTATCATATATGAATCTGATACAAATCAAGAAGAGGAAATGATTCTTTATTTTTTCAAACAGAGAATGATGGTGATTTGATAATTGGTTTTTAATTTAAATCCTACAAAAATAAAAATTATGAAAGTGAAAAAGTTTATAAAAAATACAAATGGTGTAAGCAAACAGGTTTTGAAAAGTTTTATACTCATTCAAATGTAATTGGAATGCAAAATAGGAAAATTAAAAACGTTGAAAAAATTTTATGCTTTCCTGTAGGCAATAAAACGCTGCTTTAAAATTTTGCTCCGAAATCGAAATAAAACCCAAGAAAAAGGGAAAGCAGTTTAAATAGTTATGCTATTAGCATACTGACACCAAAATACTATTTCTGAGAAAACATAATTCATGAAACAAATAATATAATTAAATATACACCATTGAATCAATTTTTATGTATTGACTTGTTTCGAGTCCTTAGAGAATTCAATCATCTTTTCCTTTACCTTTTCCGCACAGATTATCCTTTAATTGATTTTATTAATCTTATTGAAGATATACTTATTATCTCTAAAATGACAGTTGATGTGAAAAATTAATTTAAGAAAAGCAGAAGAGAAAAATGTAAAGTTTGCTGCATTGTGCTTATAAAGTGAAGATTTTTTTTCTCAAAGTTTCAAAATTAGGTAAAAGTTTATAAGTTTGCCAACTAGTTAAAAATAACTGCCATTCCTGTGGATAAAACTAATCTACGCTTTTTCAAGAATAGTATTTTTATTTTATTTTTTATAATTAAATTGTTTCAATCATCAAACTCTATGAACAACTTATGAATATTAGATGTTTATCTTTAAATAGCATTATTTTCTCGTTAAATGTGTAAAAGAGAAACAGAAAGAAATAATGATTATATTTTATGAGTAGTCATGTCATGGTAAGTCATGTTTTATTTAATGATAAGTTTTTATGATCAAGAGTACTTGAAACAAAAATTTGTTTAATCAATTATTTAAAATCAATAAACTGTTTAATTATGTTATAAATATTAAATCTTCAGTTTTATTGAACACTAACTAAATACCCATTCTTTGTACGTGTTGTAAAACTAAATAATCAATAAATCGCTCTGCCTCACTACTACGAAATTATGCACAATATTGAAAGACATATACCGACATAAGTAATTGAGCTAAAACATATAAAAAAGAATTTTTATTTATTATTATTTATTGCCCATATGGTGTCTTTACGTTATTAAGTTAAGCAAAACGTGCTTTTAGACATCCATCCAATCAAAAAAGAAAAAATTAATTAAATTCAGCAATATTTGACATAATGCTATTACCCGAGATTAGAAATAGTTGATAATCAAAATTTACCATAACCAACAGTTTCCTCTACAAATATGTTCATAACATATTCCAATTAAAGAGCTATAGCGATTGTCCCTGGTTCCTGTATTGGTAAATGTCATTAAAATTGACGTTGCTTGAGGATTTAGATTTTAATTTATCGTTATTATTTATATTTTTAAAATTATATTAATTATGATATAAATAATAAATAATAATATAAAGTGCTTTATTAAAATAAAGCATGTGAACTATTTTCATTATCCGACACTTATTAACTAATGGATTACTTTTCCTTTAATCGATTAAAAACTTATATTGAGATACATATTTGAGTCATAAAATAGATTTGAGTTATAAAAGATTTAAGAAAAGTGTGTTTGTTACACTGTAAAAAAATTGCAGATCAAGTTGCAAAAAAAAGTACTGGTATTTAGGGTACTTTTTTCAGGAGAATTCCTTAATACAGGAACATGTTACAGAACAAAAAAAGCTGATGTACCGTAATTTTTTTCTCTGATAATTACCTAAAAATCACTGAATGACTGTAGATAAGTAAGTATTACTTACATAGATATGTTTCAGTAAAAATGGATTTTACGGTAATATGGATTTTGCGCAAGTGGTGTACTCAAAGTGCTGGCACTTTATACCGTAATTTGATCCGGAATTTTTTACTGTGTAGTACTAAGCTAATTCCGGTGTTTGTGGTCTAAAACTGTAACTAAATTAAACTAAATAAGGTTCTAATTCTAAAATGTTAATCAAATGTGTTTTGTTTCAGAACTTGGACTTATTTTAAATTGGACGTAGTTTCAATAGTAAAATTCGTTTTTCGTATCAAATGTTTATTTGCTACAACTTGAGTATGTTGTTCAGTTACATCATATTTGCTATCAAATTTAACCATAATATAGCATTAAACAAATTATGGAATGATTACCTATCACGGTAATGTGAATTTACTTACAAGTGATATAGCAAGTTAGTTCAATATTGTAGCTTAACTTGGACCAGTATTTTAACTTCTGTTACTTTTTTGAATAAAACGTGGAATCTTTAACCAATCATGATGATCTAATACGTCTATGGATTTGATTAGAACATCACACACATTCTTTATGCTACTGATGCAAAGAAAATTGCCCATGATTTATATCTAAGAATTAAACAGCACAAGGTTAATATTTTGTAAATTATCTACTACTTTAATCTTATTCAGTTCGTAAACTTTTATTTGTCAGCTCTTTTGCAAATACCAGGGGCATCCAAGTGCATTTTCCCTTTTATGGATTTTCCCTAAATTACATTCGTTAAAATAACGCAATTCTCGATCTCTTTGTTTTAACACTTTTCCATATTTCTTACATGCCATTAACAGTGATTATTGAACTTGGTTTTACAAATTTCTTTGCCACCCAAAAGGTTTCTATTAAAATACGATTTTGAGTTCACTTTTGTTACATTACTGTAAACCCCTTCTCCTTTTTTGATGAGTAATTATTCCACATATAAATCTATGTCTTTACATAGAGCGTACTTTGCTAAGTATCATCGATTTTATTGCTAATATTTTTTCATTTTTCGGGAATTTTTAAAGACTCGTGATCAACAAATATCAAATATGTAACTCCATTTAACCGCATTAATTTCCAATGAAATCAATAAGTTTATGGATTTCAACGTGGTACCCTCTGTGCCGGGACTTTTAACCGGAATTTAATCAGGGATTTTTTACAATGTGTTTTCAGCGAAAATACCAGTTTTGAGGTTAAACTTTTCAAAAACAAATTAGAATGATGTATTTAAATTTATGTTCTTCTTTCACCTAGCTAAAAAAGTTTTTTGAGCTAATCATTTTAAAATTCGAAAATTTGTCAAAAAGCACCGAAATGAAACACCTTATATAGTGGATAATAATTGATTGTTTTGTTCCAATATATGCCGTTTCTTGTAATTAAAAAAAACATATATTTTTGCAACATGTATCTTATTTATAATGTTTAATTTTAACATATTACTAATAGAAAGCTCGAAATCATTTTATATTCATAGTTTATATATACATTCTGATGCCTTTGTTTAAATCGATTTTACCTCCTTTTCATGGAATTTAAGTTCGGAGAGAGATTTTAAAAAATGCTTACTTTACCTTCAAAGCAAGTTTACTTTTCCCACTTTTAATGTGTTTTAAAAATGTATTGTTCAGCTAATTATAAAGGATAATGGAGACAGAAATCATGTTTATCGACCTTCAAATTAAGAACGCTTTTAATCGTTTTCAGTGCTTGACTGAATAGAAAATGCTTGTTTATTTAATTTGTAAGTATGAAGAAAAAATATATTTTTCTGAAATTGAATTGAGCTTATTTGAAATTTGACTAAGTGAAATTAGAGTAGTTTTTGTTTAAAACTATTGTATTCATTTAAATACATTTAGAGCAAATGATTGTACTTCGATTGATTGAACTAAAGATATAAAAAAGTAAAAGATCGAAGAACGAATTTTTCTTTTTTCATAATTCATTTGAGTTTATGTAGGATATATATAAAGGATATATTTCATAGAAAAAAATGCTTTTATGACTTTTATTAATTTTATGCTGATGACAAACAAGAAATATGGAAATTAATGTAGGAAAACTGAATTCTACTATGTGATTTTTCGGCCAATAAAACTGCTCCGGCAACAATGAAAATCTGTGTTAGACATTATGATTAAATATTATATTGTTATATAGAGATAAAGGAAGTAGAGCTTACTTTAAAAGCAAAGAACTTTGCAGTAGCTACTATGCAAAACATTACTGCAAAATAGGTCTCTAATATCATATGAACATTTAGAAATAAGATTATAAAAATATGAAGTACTCTTACGAAATCCAAAAAGTAAACATGTGGGCTGAAATCAGCTTATCTGACAACGAAATGTAAATTTATACTGTTAGAATTTTCATTTTGAAATTATGGTAAAATAGCAGGAAGCAGTCAGTCCATCCTATTAACCATAAAGTTTATGGTTAGGAACATTTTTACCGATACAGTTTTGAAACTGTTTACAACTGGTGCGGCTAAGAAACTGTGAATACAAAAATAAATGGTTCTGTAACCATTTAACATTGAATAGTTTCTAAATGATGAAAATCAAACTTAAATGGACTTTGGGACTCGGTAGATGGCGCGCCATTTATGCGTGAACGATAGTTTCGTATTCCAATAGACGAAGGAAACTTGAACAGTGTAAGACACTGTAAACTTTTCATGCATTAAAGAAATGGAAGAAATGTTATGATGTCAACACTGGGATTTGAACCCCTGTTCAGCCTGTCATAGGATTGACCGATTAGCTCTTTCCGCTATTATATGCACCCTGCTGCAAGAAACTAAATAGCTTTATAAGGTTTGTTGCTTTATAAGGCCTGTTTGGCCCGGATAGAATTCTGGCTGCAAAACCATTTTAGGTAAGAACAATCAATGAACGTTTTTCTCACACTTAACAGTTTGAATGTCATCTTTTTTATGCTTATTTAACTATTTTGGTTGAAAATGGTAAAGTAACAGTTAAATAAATTGCTATTTGACCCTTTTTACCCAGAAATTTCTAGTGTAGTTACATTGTATTCTTTTCATTTTAATTGCAAAATTATTTATTTTTAACTGAATAAATTGATTTTCCTGAAATGTTATTTAAAACGTCATTAATTTTAGGCAAACAAACTTAGTAACTGAATTCTGGATGTAATAAATAACTATACTAAATATTAGTTAGTTAAAAACGCTTTCGAAAAGTAAAATTTTACTTATAAATATTACAGTAAAACAATTAGATGAAGATGGTCCAATCATACCAACGTTGAAAAAACTCTGAATTTCATTTTAGCAAAGACTTTAGCAATGTTTGGAATAGGGTAAGGTTTAATTTGAATTTGAAATTTCTGCAAAAGATTAAATTCAGGCTCTACTATATCAGCAAATGGCAAAGACCTATAAGATTTTGATAATAATTCAAATTGAAGTAGAATAAAAATTTGAATTTTGAAAGCACGACTATTTAAAAATTCGATTTCTCAGGAAATATTCGATTTATTTTGCTCAGATTTTTTATTTTGCAGTGTAAAATTACATTGTTCGGAATGATATAAGCAATTACATGCCTCACAATTCAAAATTTTGTTCAACAACTATAAAGTAAAATATAAAAAAATAGTAAATATTTTCTAAGAATAATTTTTTGCAAGGAATACGAATTTCATAATTATGTGCAAAAAATTTTCAATTTCCTTATAAAGTTCTTGAAACGTGACGAAATATGCGAATAGTAAAATTAGCATTAAGGGGATTAAATTTTCGACCGCTCTCCTGTCCAAACAATTAGGACCATATTTCCTGGATTGTGGCTACCCCCTTCATTTTGGGGGCCAAAAATCCAAATTTGTTGAAAAATAGGCATGTTCATTCAGAGAAAGTACTTTTTTATATCTGATTTCGTTGCTTAAAGTATCCCCTGCACTAGCTAATTTTTTGTGCACTGTAGCTATTTATCCAATTTCCTTAGAATTAGTTACCTTTCTCCTCATTACTTCAAGTCTAATACCGAATTTTTTGCTATCTCACAGCTTCAATGATTTAATCTTCAAAGCTAAGTTCGTATTTGCTTATTACTATTTCCGTTTATTCTTCGACAATCTCTTATTTTATTTACTTCTTTCATTGAACCTTTGGTATTTTGGTGAGATTTCTGTGTTAGTGTGTTAAATTTGCTTTGTAGTTCCCTATAAAGTAATTGCTTCGAAATTTTTTCCTTTAATATTTTTATTATACTTTCATATTCTTTCTCATCAGTCCCAGCAATGTTTGCATCACTAACTGCTTTTAAGGTATTATTTGAAGGATTTAAATATAAAATTAAGCCCTTTTTGTTTGCCTACCATTTTTCTAACTTAGAAATTCGCTCTAAATTTTTGAGAAAGTACTCAAAATTTTCTTCTTTCTTAATATTGATTTTTTAGCTAGCTCATTATATACACTTAACAATGATTATTAGACAACAGTCAAAATTAAATTAACGCTTTTCTATGCTCAATCTTTTAACATCATATCAATCAATACATTAAACATTTTTGAGTAATTACTCAAACAACTTATTCTTATACTCATTACACAAAACGTTTAAATCATTCTCCATTTCACTAGTAAGGTATCATAATTTCTGAATGAAACCTTAAATACATAAAAATACGTAATAAAAAAGTAATATGTGGTTTTTGAAATTAGGATCAAAACATCTGTTATATGACATGGATTCACAATAGCATAAATGTATATCAAGGAAATAGTAATAATAATGAGAAGAAGAGTAATTAATTCATAGTTTCTATTACACTAATTAATTAACTTTTTTTAAAAATTCATTGTCCAAAAATTTTTTTTTATGTGCAACTAACATTTTAATTATTCAAGTAAATTAAACAGTCTAGTCCTAATTAACTTAGAAAAATTACTCAAGAGAAATGTAATACTAAAATTCAATTCCACTAGATGACTACTAACAACGGAATTTCATGATGAATATGATGTATCGTATGTAGTGACAGCAAAACGAGCAATTAATAATCATGTCCTATTATTGCAATTAATGGTTCTTAAATTTAATTTAAAAATATTTGTACGCTTACATGAACATGGAATTTAATTGCAACCAATAATTTAATTTTATGTCAGTGTATAATTAAATTAATTGTTGATGTAGAAGAATTTCCTTTCATCGACTACAATTTAAAACCTGAGGAAATGTTATAGTTAAGAGCATGAATAAATAAAATGCACGCTAATCCAAGAATTTAATATTTAAATTTCATTAGCCAGTGCCTGAGAATGAATGAGTTTGATTTAGGATCTAGAAGCTTGATTTAGGATCTGGAAGGTTTGATTTAGGATCTTAGGATCAGCTTTAGTTCTTTTTATCTGAAACCGACTCTTTATGTTTACCATCTTGCATGATTTTAAAATTAGTACAGTTTTTGATTCAATAAGAAAGTTCAAAACGAAGAAAAGGGAAATATTTTAATTGTTTTAAAAATAATAATTTATGTCTAACATGAGTACCCATAATCAATTTATATCCAATTATATTATACCCATATGATCTTCTCCCAGATGAGCTTTCGCCGCCATTTTTAATTCACTGAAGAGGAGAGGGCAAAGAAAGAAGGAAAGAAAAACTTAAAAATTAATGTCCAGTTTTCTTTAAGTTTTTTTATCTGAAAATTCTGAAATTAAAACCGAGTTGGTAAGACTAATAATTTAAAGGTCGGTATGACTAGTAATTTAGAGGTTAGTCATGTCAGTATTAATATGATTCATGCATAAGAAACACGATTTTACACATGCGCCTATTTTTGGGCCTGACATTCTTATCCTGATAAGTGATGAGTTATATGTATTTTTTTGTCCATAGGAATGAAATAAAAAAAAGTCAATAATTGACAAGTTTGAACATTATATAGTTTTATGTATAGGAAGTGTTTTTATGTATTTCTTCAGGCTGAATCGAATGACATAAAACATAAAACAATAAGTCGTATGGTTTATAAGATAAAAGGGTCCATTAAGTAAATAAACAAATTTTGATTAATATCAATTGCGCATGAAAACCTTATATCTGCAGGACTATTTGTTCCATCGGTTTAAATTTGTTTTTATGTGTCTTAGGATCAAATTAAACATTGAACAATACCAAATTTTTCTTTAGATAGCTATGTTAGATATGTATAGTTATGAGCAAAAAAAAAAAAAATAGGGTATGTGTAAAAGTAAAAGTATAAAGGGTGTACAGGTATGAGCAAAAAGAACCCTAATTCTTTATACATAAATACTTTATTATCAGCTGTTGGTGTTATCCACTTGGTTTTGGTCTCATTCGTAACGGTGCCTTACTTTTTTAGATATCAATGTTTAAAACTTTCTCATTTCACCTTCTCTGTAAATTCAAGATGACTGGTACAAACTTCAGATATCCATATCAGGTCTGGACCACAATCTTTTTTTTTAAATTTCCAACCTTCTAAAAATAATTTCAACTATCAACTACTTCTTAAGCAAGTTAAAAAACGTTCATAGATTTTGTTTTTTAAAGATTTTTAGTAATAAATATTTTATTATGTCTTAAATTTGCTACCTCATAATTCTAAGACAAATGATAAAATTGCTGCAAAAATCATAAAATCTTTAGTAACTTGTCTTAAATTACTGAATTTATTATTTACATTTTAGATATATATTCTGTTGACTATTTCGTGTTTAGTTACTATCGATATAATGGATATATAATAAATAAATAACTCGATATAATATAATGTGTACACATTTAATACACATTAAAATATTTATGTATTTACCGAAATAATCTTTCAGTAACTTGAAGTTGCATGCATAAATGAATTTAAATTTACTGTCATAACTCAATCAATATTATTTTATTTCATATGACTCTTGCTGAATTAAATGTTATCTCTAACCAAATTCTTGTTCCTTACAGTTTAAATATTTAATTCTTCTTTACTTTACTTTTTTTCCAACTACTCTTTTTTCCAATAAAATTCTAAGATTAAATCTTAAAAAGCATAATATATATATTCTTAAAGTCTTAAAAACACATAAAAGCCTCAGGAAAAAGAATGTCTTTAGCTAAAATAAAAGTTTAGGAAAGAAAAACTGAGAATGACTTGAACAAAAGTTTCTATGAAGTTTCTATATTCATTTTGTATTTGAGCTGTTAGAGACCTAATATGTACGCAAATTGATTTTCATTTTTAAGTTGAAATTGAAAAATGTTCTTATTACTTTTATATCTCCTAAGTTCAATTCAATAACGATATATTTCTTTGTAAATCTTCTTTATAAGAGTTAAGTAAATTGGAAATCTTACTTCTTTTTTTATGTAAAGATATATTATCTATGAATATATATATTGTATGTTAAATCTTAAGATCGCATTAAATTAAAAAACTTTTTCCTCGAGTCAGAAATCAATAATGTATTTTCTTTTCTCAGAATTTTATTTACGTTTCTGCATTCTGAAGTTGACCTCATTTCTTTTAAAACAGAAAATTTAACGAAATTGCTTTTTTTGCATTCGTATTTCTTATCTTATGAATGGTTTTCAATAATATTTTTTAAGAAAGTTTTACTGTCCTGAGGTAAATTTATGTCTGCGTTAATTGGGCGCATGCCCGTAAGCAGTTTAACAATTTGACGCTGAATTTCGATTATACGTATTTTTTAAACTTTTTATTCATTATTTTGTATTAATTTAGGTCAAAATAAGTGAAAAATATTACATTTAGCATTTTGTTAATTTAAGGCTATAAAATATAGCATGCCACAAGGTTTTTTTCTGCATTAAAGGCAAAATTTTCGAAGCACGGCTCTCTTCCAAACAATGTTTTCTTCAAATTTGTATTTATTTGGTGTTATTTAAATCCAAGAGAAACAGTTATTCATTATTGAATTTCTTTAATTTTCAAAATTAGTTCTTGATAAATTTCACATTTTGGGTATTTTATATTTTAGAACAAATATAACTACGATAATAGCAGATTTTTTAATATCTATTAGACTGATTTTATAATAAAAAATACGAAAAATATATTTTTGCTTGTAATTAGCTAGAAAAATATTCATCGAATTGAAAAATGAAACTAAACACATTCAGTATTTTTACAAATTGTCCAACGACACCAAACTCGAACTGTCATCCTCACCCCCCCCCCTGGGGTTGGGTAGAAACTTGCAATCTTAAATATTAATCCCCGTTTTATTGCAGATTCGGATTCTTAGGAAGAAAAGCAGCTCCATTTGACCTATAGGTATGTGATTTTTGCTTCAACGATAGCACTTTATCTAAGGAAAAGAAGAGGGTTCAAACTATTTAAAATCGAGCCCCATACGATGAGGGAAAAATGATTCTTGATTTTTTTTGAAAAAAAAAAATTAAAAATCGATAAAAAAAATAAAAACATGTATTTTTTATGATCTTAATCTAATGGGTCTCAAGATAAGAGGGGTCTTTCAAACAGTTTGTACCCAATTTTAATTTTCTCGGATACAACGTCATCTGTGATTTAAAATACTAGAAACTTGTCGGTCAAATAGGGTTACTTCAGGAAAATCCAAATCTGCAATAAAAATAGGGGTAAACATTTAGGTTTTCAAAGTTTACTTCCACCCCGTCCTCTGGGTGGGGAAGGCAGATCGAATTCGGTATGAACGGAAAACTTAAATAAAGGGGTTTATTTTCACTTTTCCGATTCGATGTATATTTATCGAGAAACATGATAGTTTCCAAACTTTTTTACGTCCTCCATATTTTTTGCTACGTACAAGCTACGTACTTTTGTGTCTGAAAATAAAAACGATTTTGGCTTATACTCGTAGCTTTGCCACATTTTCCTGCTAAATACTATTTGCGAACCCTAATGTAAAAGATTTTTTTTTATTCTCTTTGCTAACACTATTGACAAAAGATTCTAAAAATACATATTAAGGCTGGTGATCACATAACATTCTTTACATTTGTACATTATATAGAACTATGCTTACCAAACTGAGAAAATATATAGTTAGCGTCGGGATGACTAATACTTATTAAATGGATGTATTTTATCGAATGGAAATTGGAAAAATGGATGTAGTTAATTAAAACCATAAAAAATACCCATGATTTAAAAGTTGAACTCATAATTTAAAAATTGAAGAAGTTTCTACTGGAAAGATATAAATCATTATTTAAATAAAATTCAGTGAGCACGTGGTTAAACGATTGATTGAAAGCAGTTGAAAAACTTGAAAGTTTTCTTATTTTTCGAGAGTGATTAATGACCATTTCTTTGAAGAAATAAATCTTACTTTTCAAAGGAAAAGATATTAATTGTCAGTAAAAGATTTTATTTTGCTTTGAAGGAAAAGTTTTATTTTGAATCGATAGTTTTTTTTGTATTTTTAAATTGTTACAAGGGATATAAGAAAAAATATGGTGTACTTAGTGACCCGCTACTGAGTTTCTAAACTTCTGAAACATACATATGTAATTGAGGTATTAAAATTTGTATGAAAGCTTCGAATATTTATTAAGCTTCTTAAAATGCCACATCTTAAAAATAGAGCCTGGCGTTTTGGGAAACAAAGGGCCTCTTCTAATCAAACGTTAGAAATACAATGAAAAATAAATTAACTTTACTCATAAATGAGAAAAAAATGTCAGCAACACAAAACGAAAAAAGATGAAAAACGAATAAAGAACAAAGCAACTGCAGAAATGGGGAGAAAGAAGCGTAAATTAAAAAAAAAGAAAGAAAAGAACACAAAAACGTAAATATAAAATAAAATCACTTAAACAAGTTTTTCCAAGCAAAATAAAATTTAAATTTTTTCTTATTCAGGAACATAGCTAAATTTTCTAAAAAAAAATGCAATTTATTTGTAGCCTCTTGAAATTTTAAAGTGTGATTTAAGTTCCAAGAATGAGTTAGGAGCTACATAATTAAGCATTTCTAAGATGGAAACATACTTAGAACTTTCATTAACTATCTTTCGTAAGGACTCTTTTGATTTGCCAATTATATAATACTTCACAAACGTTGTAAGAAACACAACAGATCTTAAGATCTGAGAGAAGAGCTAAATTTACTATAGTAGGTTAAAAGAGCACTTAAATTTCAAATTATTTTTAAACGATGCTGATTTTAGTAATGCTATGCTAAATTTATTAAGTTACTACTTGTAATTTGTTCTGCAATTAAAAAAAATCTATTTTTAAAATTATTGTGCTGAAAGTTCAGCTTTATTAACTTGAAAATTTTTTTTTCTATGAACAAGCTAACTATTCACTGGGGCATTTACTACTACAAGCATTGCCAATGCAACTTTTGCTACACGTGCAAACCAGATGAACTTTAAAATCGAGGATAAAGGAATGCTACAAACATATCCGCCATCAAAAATTCAATAAATCTCTTATTTGTAACTCGGTAGTGGAACCTTAGGCATAAATTTAACTTTGATAACGTCAAACTTCTTTAGATGGTTTAGAAGGCTTGTTTGATTGATATAAAAGCTGATTCTCTAGTTAACATATTAAATCCTCACCACTCCTCCATAATGCTTGGAAATGCATTCTACCTTGATTTTCTACTCTCAGCAACAGCATTTATCTTAGTTTTGCTCTTCACTATTTTTATTCCTCCCTTATTTTATATCCCATTCCTTAGTTGACAACTAGTTGTTTTCCATCTTAATTTTTGAAGCTAATATCAAAATTTTTACATTTTAAAAGCTGAACACACACACACACACACACACACGCACGCACATATATATATATGTAATACAAAAATTAAATACTTTTGTATTAATAAAAGAATTAAAANCTTGATGACTATTTTTTTATTAATCAAGTACTTAAAAACGGGGTGCTACGCAAATTAAGAACTTTGTTTCCATTGCTGAGTAATAGTTTGAGCATTGTTAAATCATACACAGTTGTTGATCGTGCAATTCCTCGTTTTGATTATCAGAATTAGTAGCTTTAATCATGCGATATATATGACGCCCGGTGGCTGAGCGGTAGCGCTTCGCGCTGTCGTGCCACAGGTCCCTGGTTCGATCCTCGAGCCGGGCAAGGTTGAATCAGCCTTTCATCCCATTAGTGGGTCGATAAATGAGTACCAGGCATGCTTGGAAACTAAGCACTGGGGGATCCGCGTTCGGCTGACCACCTGACCGGAACATCTGCTTCTGCACCCCAGTGCCCAAGGTCAAGAAAACTGAGATGGGCACAGTAGGCCTTGGCCCTCTAGGGCTCTCGCGCAGCTGAGTTTAGTTTATATATATATATATTATTTCTTTAAAGTTACGGTGCCTTTTTAATGACACCTGATATATACACCAGAGCTTTAAAAGCGAAAGAGTTAGGGGACTTAATTGATAGTAAAACCATGAAATAAAATAAAAATATTAAATTCGAATCCAAGATATTAAATTAAGAATAAATGTATTAATAAAGTGGATAAAGCCGTTTTTTAAAATTGATCGATTGCACACAGGGTTTCTTTAAAGTCTTAAAGGCTTGCCTGCCCAACTTTTTGGTTAAGAATCAAGAGGCGATTAAAAATGAAGTATGTAAGAGTTGAAAATTTAAAATATTTATAAAAGAACTAGAAGATTTTTGTGGGAAATTCTGTTGCAATATCATTTATATTTCCATAACATTTAATCCCTCCTTCAACAAAATACTGTTGCTTGTTTTAACATAAATCGAAAAATGTGTATCGATTGTCACTCGTTTCTTTGGTACCCTAATTCTATTCTGGTTATTGTTTGGAATTAATCACTCAATACATTCACTTTTCAAGGCAAATTTGCCTTGATCATGCAGTTAGACTAATTCAGTTCGGCGCCAGATATCTTTCACAATATAGAAAATTACTAATGAAAGAATCTAAATATTTCTTTATAACTGATATATTTATTTTTACTAAATATAAAAACCTGCACATATTGAGTCAACTCACAGTTTTTATTCAGCAGTTTGAATTTTACTCCTATATTATCAAAATGTAGCTCTCAATTTCATCCATTTATTTACAGAATTCAATTCAGTTCATTGAAGATCCTATGGAATCTATGAAATAAGGAGGTGTAAATTCACATTTCAATTTAATGGATATTCTCCTTCTGTTTGTTAAATCTCTCGGCTTAAAACATGAAATGAGGAGGATTTGAAATTCACTTGCGTTTTTAATTGATTATTACCTTACAGTGTTATTACTGGATATTTTCTAATACTGGAATGATTGTTTACTAACCTTTATTTTTTAAGCCGAACTTAAAACTAACCTAAAAAGAAGGAATAACAAATCTGATGGAATACTGGAAATCAGGAAGATTTAATCTTCTAGCCAAAATATAATAAATAATAAAATTCAAAAAACTAATTAATTAAATAAAAAAACTGCACACTGTTAGAATTTTCATTCTGAAATTACGGGCAAATAACCTGTATATCGTATCGTATTTTGATTAACCATAAAGTTTACGTTTTGGAAAATTTCCTTACTTTTACGGTTTTGAAGCCGTTTACCGCTGGCACAGTTAAAAAATCATGAATTCAAAACTGTACGGTTTTGAAACCATTTACAACTAGCATAGTTTCTAAACCGTAAAAATGAAGCTTAAATGAGCATTGAAGCTCTGCTGGTGTTGAGCCATTTATGTGTGAATGATGGTTTCGTATTCTTAAAATCTAGTGTCATCAATTGAAGAGTGTAGGACACTGGAATCTCTTCATGTGTTGAAGAAATATTGTGGTTGCAATGCTAGGATTCGATACCCTGCTCAACCGGTCATGGTATTGACATATTATCCCTCTCGGCGACAGTATGCCTAAATGGCTTTAGAAAATGGGCCTATTTGGCGCAGCTAGAATTCTGATTGTTGAACCATATTAAGTAAGCAAAACAATCAATAAAGTTTTTTCTCATACTTAACAGTTTGAATATCATCCTTTTCATTTATTTGACTTTATTAATTGAAAATGGTGAAGTAAAAATTAAATAAATTGTTATTTACCGCGAAATTTGAAGCAGTGTAAGTAAAAGTTTTCTAGAAAAAGGAGCAGAGGATTGAAAAAAAATATATAATAGAAGGAAAGGAATAATGAAGCTGAAGAAGTTTACCTCGTGATTATTTCTGCTGAAAAAGGTTTTTAATACCCTTACATATGGTTGCATTCGCATTCGAAGTCTTCTTGCATTCTAATTAAGGAAATAATGAAACTTTTGTGCATTTTGAAAGAGAATAAATTACATTACTTTTAATTATCTCTGTATTTTAAAAAAAAATCGTAAAAGCTAGGGCCTATGAGGCTGTTTTGGTAGTTCAACTTAACGTTACAATTTATTTCGCTGCGCTAAAGCTATGACTTAAAAACTTAAAATTATTTCGCGTTGAAAAAAGAACAGGAATTACAATGGAATAAAAAAAATTAACTTGAGATAATTAGTTTGAGAATAACTGTTAAATTTGTTAAAAAAATCATATCCGGCCGTTTTACAAGCCACGGGAATGCAACCGCAGAGTTGAAATGTCGAATGCTAAGAGAGCCATGTTTGTTTATAAACTTAACACATATTTTTTTTTGGAATTCTAATTTGTTTAAAAGTTATTATAATTTTAAATGCTTTTTTTGCGAATTTTTCAGCACTTTACTTCGCTTTATGTTACAATTTGCAGCTCAAAATCTATAAGACTTCGCAACATGAAATTACGAAGGTGTGTGATGAGTGTACAAGGAGTTCGATGGAATAAAAAAAATTGATTCGATTGCTGGTTGTTCGTATTGTAAAAATAATGTTCATTGATCTGAAGTCTTAAGACGCTATTTCAGAGTTGAAATTTAATGTGCTGTTAGGGCCATTTTGTATTACAATTTTAACAACGTAAAGTTTGAAAACTGTTGCAGATTTAAGTTCTTTTTCGTGACATTTTTCAGCTTATTTGCTTTAAATATTGACTATTTATCCATTGTGGTAGAAAACTTATTTTTCTTTACGTGAACTTTATTCTATAAACATGCGTTTGAATAGATGTCAATTAAAAGTAGAAAATAAGGAGAGAGATACGAGTTGCCAGATATAAATCTTTACATTTATAGTAAATGCAAAAAAAAAAAAATTTATTTATATATATATATNTATATATATATATATATAAAGAGTAATGAGAACCATTTCCTATTTTATAAGTTTCGTCAAAGTGTAAAATTACTTTTCATTTATTTCTTCGTACTGAGTCACAAATTTTTTAAGGTTTAACCTTTTTTTTAAGATATTTTTTTCCAAATCCAGGTAATTGTCCATTTTGTTAGGATTTATATGTAGTGTTCTTACAAAAAGCTTAGATTAATTTCTTATTTTGAAACCGAAATGTTCCGTGTTTCTGTGGAAAATATTGACTTCGAAGAAGAAAAAATCAATAATGAATAAGAAGAATATGAATCAATTACGGGGGAAAGAAGCGAGTGGAGCAGTCAGGGGTCTGAGTCTCCTAGTAATGATATATTTGTATACTTTAATTGAAGCTATTTGTTTATTAACTGCAAATCTTTTCACAATGTTAATACTTGCATTTATGTAATTCACGACCTAACAAAAACTCTTTGCAATGACATTGAATATACTCTGTATTGCAAACAATATGCCATGTTTATTCATGTGAATAAAAGTTTATATTGTTTTAAAAATAATGTTTTTTAAATCTAAATTCCAGGCAAACTCGTCCCCTGAATTACATTTTGATGCTACCTTGTTATGTTTCTGAAACAAAATAAAAATAGATATATCAGCGAATGCAGCTAAATTATATTTTTATATTTTAAAGGACTTTTCTAGTTTTTTTCTTTTTAAATTTTCAGCATTTACATTGCAATGTCATATTTAAAAGTTTATGAACAAGAAAATTAAAAAACATTTCTTTGCAAACATTATCTTCATGAAAACAAATGTCGATGTTTGTTGACTGTATTTAATATGATTTCAAAAAAATTGAGATAGAAAATTCGAAAACAATATACTGTAGATTGTGTACTTTCCTTGACATTCCATTTTTTACAGCATTATAAAATTTTTTAATACTTCTATATAAATACTAATTCAGTGTTTGTTATAGAATTTATTTATTTGTGTAGAATTTAAAGGCACGTATTTTGTTAAAACAAAAACAAATGGCTTTTGTACGTTATTAAAAATGTAAGCAAAAATATTTTAGCTTAAAAGACCTCATGACCTCCTAGTTTTGTTTAAAATAGATTACACAAATTCAAAGTAAACAAATGAAATTAAAATATTGTAGCCGTGGAACAATATTACAAAAACGGAACAAAGACTGAGCATTTTTAGAACGTAAAATATTTAATCTTAAAAAAATTAAAACAATGAGTTATTTCTGAAAAGCATACATCTGTAAAATAACAATAAGCTTGCAATTTAATTATGTTTGTCTATCAAAAAAATCAATATGAATAGATTTTTAGAAATTAACTTTGATTATCATGAATTATTTATTTGTATAGAATATTAAAATATAAAAATTCATTTGGAGCCTAGATACTTTTTTTATTGAATTTTATTTTTTAAATATATATAAAATTTTAAAAAAAGCTAAAATGGAAGACAAAATATGATAAAAAAATGGGAAGAAATGTTCAGAATATGTTCATGAAATTATAAAGATGCAGAAATGCATTTACGAGAGAAATTACTAAACATTATAAAAAAGGATAAAATCGAAATACAACAAATAACTTCGCCTCACAGAGGATTTCATTCAAATTAAAAGATAATTGTAATATTTTAGAGAAAAACTCAATTTATGTGTGTTATAATTTGTTTCCCAATATATTTCCTAATATATTCCATAATGTATTTCGTTATATTTTCGAGTCGATGTACAGATTTTATAAAAGCAATGAAAGATTTGGTGAGGGTTTTTTTCTGATATTCTATTAAATTTGCAAAGATAATATTTTATAAATTTGGAGATATTTCAGAAAAACAATTTAAAAATATTTTAATAATAAATATTTAGTATTTCATTTACCTTGCATGCAACACTGTTAGACATTTCTCGGAAAAAATGGTTAAATAACAATTTATTTAATTGTTACTTTACCATATTCAAGCAAAATAGTCAAACCGTAAATAAAATGGCATTCAAACAAATATTGATAACTGCGAGAAAAACCGTTTATTTACCACTTTCACCTAATACTGTTAAACAACCAGAATTTTATTGTAACAGCTCGGCCCAACAAATGAAGCCACTTAGTTTATTGCAGCCCCTATCGAACGAATCTATAAATCTCCTGACCGACAGACAGAACGGAAGTTCGAGTCCTAGCGTTGACGCCACAACATTGTCTCCATTCCCTTAATGGAAGACCCCACCCTAAGATGGTAAAATATTAAAGTTTTTCGTGAAATTTTTTTAAGTAATAGAGACAAGGCAGAGATTCCTTGTTTTTTTATGTTATTTAGCTACAATTTAAGTCTACTTTAAATTTTTTTATTTTACAAATTAATAAAAAATAAGTTGGGGACAGCTCCGTGTGTGGCTGGTCATCAAAAAGTAGCACCTCACTAGCCTCATGGATTTAGAAGTCCTGAAACATAGGAAAATGATTGTGTTTAGATTTTCTGAAACATAAGGACATTATCTAAAAAGTAGCATGGCTGTTTTTTGATGTTCTCAAAATTACCAAAATGGCGATAGCTTAAAAAAAAGTTAAGTTTTTCATTAAAAAAACATTAATTTAAATACTAATATAAAATCGAAATATAAAAATGTCAAAAAAATCCTATGCTGCTTTCTAAAGAATATATTTTTACGTAATTTAAAATAAAGAACAGCTTATTTCGTTGTATAGATCATGAGAAAAACGTTAGGCCTGGTCAAAAAACAACGGTTTGAGAAAAACGCTTTTAAAGTTTTGACTTATAATCAATCTAGTAAATTATTAAATTAGTAATGACTAACCTTTATTCTGCAATTCCAGGTCCATATATCTTCTCCGTCAACAGAATGGATGAGACACAAAAAAATGTCGCCCCTCCTAATCCGGCCGAACGGGTCTTTCTACCTGCTCAGCGACGACTCTCTATTTTCCGGTATAACTTCCAATCGAAGTTAGGTACCGAGAAATCGTTTTAGACAGACATTAGGAAGGGTACAAAGATTCGAAAAATGCAATAATTTTTTTTTCGAATTTTTGATATATTCAGGGTGGGGTTCCCCCTTAAGCACATGAAGAGTTTCCAGTGTCCTGTACACTCCAATTTGTAACTCTGCACTATTCAAATAATATACTCTCTTTCCCGCATAGATGGCATCTCCATAACGCTGCTTAACATAAAAATGTCAAGTAATTTCCATCTCTTACGATAGGTGAAACAACCAGATAAACGAATTAAACTACATCCTACTGTTAATTTGACAAAACACAGTTCAACCACAACCTGACCATTACTTAACCAAAGGCCTAGCTGCAATGTTCAGTTAAATTTCTTTTTTACGTATTTGAAACCACGCTAGAGAGCTAATAAACCGTCTGGTTATGTATTCATATTCTTTTAACCATACTAGTTTTAAACGGTTTGAAAACCGTAAAAGAATAAAAAGTTCCTTACTGTAACCTTAACGGTTAATTGAATTGACAGACTGCTGCTAGTTATTTTACCGTAACTTTAGAATGAAGATTCTAACAGTGTATATGGAATAATAGAATAATGCTGTCAAATTAGCATGTGGTATTACATATTACTGTACTAGCTGAACACCCGTTCGATTTACGAAGCATGTACTGAACGACCCTACAAAATTAAAACTGAAAGACAAACGCCGTCACAATTAATAAAGCTAAAATAATTCCAATATTTTAATTTAATTATTATTGTTTGTTACTATTTCCGGTGGCTTTCTATTATTAGATAAACCTAAACACGTTTTAGTTGATAACCGATTTTCTGTCCGATCGCTCCGATTCGATCCAATTTTTTTAAGATAAACTATATTTAGCAGTATCTGGTACAATGTTGTTACTCGAGTTCAACTCAAGTTTTTTTAAAATCTACACAGTCAACCAATTATCTCCTGAACTTATATCTTTGAGGAAAAATGAAAAACCTATTTCTACAGTATCTATAATAAAAATGAACAGTATTGGTGCAGTTTTAATAGGCACCAAACTTACTTTCAAAATATTTTGAATCTACATGAGAATATTTATTACTTATTAAAACTGCATCAATTGACATAAAGCTAATTGCGCCTACGTTCAAAAGTAATTAAGCATCATTAGTGTCAATTAGAGTAAGGCGACTTTTTACAGTTCCCCATAACGAATCAGGACACTTTTCAATTAATTTTGTTTTTTAGTCTTAGATGTTTTTTTTAAATTCCAGTTAGTACCTATTGCTAAAATTTATTAAGTGATTGACATCAATAAGGGAATAGCGGTTTTTCTTAAGTAATTAGTACGAATACTCCATTAATTTTCTTCTCAGCACGGGTCTTATTTATTTCAATTACCGTCTCTTTTAAATTATTTAGCTTTATAATAACGGGTTTTCACACTTTATGTACAGCTGGATCTTGTAAATGCCATGTATATACAGGGTGTTTATAAAGTCCCGGACACATTTTAATGCTTAATAACTCATAAAATAATAAAGATAAATTAAAATTAATAACATAAATTGTTAGACAGACTCAAAAAGTTTCATGACCCTTGTCAATGAACTTCCACGTGTGTTTCCTTCGTCGCACGGAGAATATCAAGTCAAATATCAACTTTATAAACACCCTGTATTTTCTATGTCAGAAAACAAAAAAAGTATCCCCTTAATAAATAAAAAGTATTCTAAGCAAATCCCATAGTATAATTAAAAAAAAATATCGGATATCGTCTGTCCCTGTAATATGACTTTCATTTTTATTGCTGATGGTCAACACCCGATTATTTGAAGTTGAACATCACCTATGGAAGTATTTATTTGTTGATATTTAGTTCGAGAACGTCATTGTATAATTCCTCAATTTCATTCCTCAACGTTTAGCTTTTTATCTCGATTAGTTTTGCAAGTAAGTCTTTCATATTTTTTATTGATTCATTAACTATTTTCAACTAGTTATAACACAAAGTATTAAATATTTAACTTTAACTAAGAACTTGTAATATGGAGTAGGTCCGAAGTTAAAAAAAACTTGAAAAGCTAGACAATAATATTGAATATTAAAAATATATTTATCAGAAATTAAAATAGACATTAATTATTGGGACCAAAAAGTTTCACACTTTGAAAATTTCAAAATATTTTATTTTCTTAATAATTTAGTAAATAAAGTGTTTAAATCTTAACTATGAGCAAAATAACACGTGGTTTTAAAAACTTCAGGAGCACTAATTTGGTGAAGTTGTTACGCTATGCTACCACGTTCATGTTGATCATTGTTTTTTTATTTTGTAAGCGTCGTTTAAGAATAAACCCAATTTATGAGTTTATGACTACTAAGTTCTACTCCATAGTCTTGTAATTTGGAACGCAATCCAGAAGACACGGGAACTCCTGGATCAAGTATTGGGAGAATGACTTCGTGGATGACATTTTTGATGGAATTAATCATAATTTGAGTTACATGGAGGGAGAACCACGAAGACCTGACAGCAAGGGGACTCTAACCCATGATCCATCTACCACTCGTTATATTATATTATGCCAGCTCTGTGGTCAGTGCGAGACGTGTACGGAATCCTTTTGGACCAGATATCACTGGGATTCGAACCCGGGCACCATATTGAGAGGCGAGATTTCTGTCCTCTGAGCCACCACAAAAGAAATCTGTACAAAAAAAAACTTTACTCATGTGTTACTACATTGAAGTATTCTAAAAAATAAAAAAAAAATAATTGTATATTACAGAACGCACAATATACGATCCTTTTAATCGCAGCGATAAGATAATAAACATCACTAGTGTTGTCTTTGAAATATTTGAAAAAAATAGAATTGTCTGTAGTTCAGTTCAGAGCAATGGCTTCCACTAAAACAATGAAAAAATTCCATTTCTTAAATGTCTCTTTCGAATGATCTAATTACAATATTGAAGCAAGCAAGTGATACAAAACTCAAGTGATTAGTTATTGTCGGAAAAATACTACTGAATTCAGGTTTTAGTATCCTTTTAAGAGACCTCTAACACGAATGCAGGAATCGATACGAACGAGCACTGAGGCATACATGTTTCCTATGATGTCTCACGGCATCTCGCTCCGCAGATGCTGTAAAAACTTAGCTAAATCATTTCAAATCGGAGATTGTGCAACTTGATGTCCCATGTGGCCACTGATTTGCTTTCTAGGTGGCAAATCTGGGGATCTAGCAGACCAGGTAAGGGTAATAATGTGACGAAGGCATTCGTGCGACACATTTGCAGTGTGTGGATGAGTATTGTATTGCTGAAGAATGGCTCCCGGGAGCCTTGCCATGAGTGGCAACATATGCGGCTCATGCTTCCCTTTGGGCTGTCATGTTAGCATACATCAATATTATGGATGATCGTGAGTCGTATGCTATGACCCTTCATACCATCTCACCAGCTGTATAAGCGGTATTCTGTTGTAAAGCTTAGGCCCACTCGCGGTTACCTCCGTTTGGAGTGGTGTCACTCTCGATGGGATTGGACTGCAACCTAAAGGAACCATAAATTCTGTCAGCGATGAATCCAGAATTTATTTGGGCAGTGATGACCAAGGTGTGCTGGTTCGGAGGCCCAATGGGAGAATTTACCTCTCCTGCCTACTCTGTACAGAATCCCACGTCTTTTAAAGTACCTCACCGTGTTTAAATTTATTTCGTACTTGGTGCTTTTATAGTCTGATGACGCAGTTGGTTGTGTTGTAGCTTCTAGAGCTGGATAAGAGCAGCGACTCAAGATTTTGATCCTGGTGACTGACGTAACAACCGATTGTACAGGCAGCAAAGAGCAAGTTAAATGTGCCAAGGCAGAAAACCTTCTTACTCGTGCGGTGAACTTTGAAGAGAGGATACCACCTTAGGCACTATAACATCTGATCATGGTAAAAAATTCATGTCCTTCTTACTGAAATATAGAGCTCTGAAAAACAAAACTACCTGAGTTGGATAATGTACAGCGTGTTTATAGTATAATATTTGAGCATGCAAAACTTGATAGTGTCCTTTCTAACTCACACTGTTAGAAGTTTCTAGAAAAATATAGTTGAAAAACAATTTATTTAATTGTTATTTTACCATATTCAAACAAAACAGTCAAATAATGATAAATAAGATGGTAATAAAACTGTTAACTGTGAGAAAAATCGTTTATTAACTGTTTTGACCAAATACGGTTAAACAAACAGAGTTTTATCGCACCAACTAAGCCCACTTAATGAAGCCACTTAGTTTCTTACAATTGTATATATATTATGGCCGAGAGGGCTAATCTATCAATATCATGACCGACAGAACTTGGGTTCGAAACCCAGCATTGACACCACAATATTTCCTCCATTCCCTTCAACAAATGAAGAATTTCCAGTGTCCGGCACTCCTTAATTTGTGTCTTACACTCTCCAAAGCCTATTTGCCTATCAAAAAAGCAAAGCCAGTTAAACATCTTTATTTGTGGTTCTGAAGCCATGCCAGTTCTGAAGGGTTAAAAAACCGTCTAGTTTTGTTTTCATGGTTTTATAACCATACTATTTCGAAACAGTTTAAAAACCGTAAAGGTAAAACATTTTTGCTTTTTTATTTAATGGTGGGCACTTGGGGTTTGTCCCATCGGCCACAGAAATCCCAGAACTGCTACTCTCTTCTCGTTACCCGGTGGGCACCTGTGGCGAAGCCACGGCGGTGGAGCAGCGTCGCCCACGTCACACAACCACAAATCCGTTTATAGGGCAGATTACATTCACACATTCAAACAAAGAGGAAAGGACATAAAACATAGAGAGAGAAGGAAACATCCATGACCTGAGCAGGATTCGAACCCGAAGCCGATAGCTCCACAGTCAGACACGCTAACCACTCGGCCACCTGGTCGGCTGGTAAAAAATGTTCTTTAACGTAAACTGTTATGATTAATTGGGTGGACAGACTGGTTGTTTTACCATAATTTTAGAATGAAAATTCTAACAGTGCATAAGATATTCTAGAAATGTTTTCTTTTATTCACTAAAAGCAAATATCCTAGCATTCAAGATCCCTACAGAAAGTATTTTCGAATGGTAAACCAGAAAAAGCATTCTAGTGCTCCACTAAAAGCAGTTTCTAAGAAATACGGAAAGAAACGAAAACAACTGATTAGTTTCTTGCGTCGAAATCTGGAATCATAAACCTGCCTAGATTATATTTCAGATTTATACTGGAAGGTATTAAAACTTCAATAAATTACACGATTTGGTAATGAATCTTTGATTTAAGTGAAGGAATCCGATCTAGATGACTGAGGGAAACGGTGGGAAACATTAGTTGTGAATTAATACATGTTTTCAATTACCAATTATTTCTATTCCAAGAATTGAGCACAATTTGTGAGCATTCCGCAAGCTGAACAGTAAAGTATATCATATTCTAGAGTAAGGTAGATAAGGCTTTAACTTACGAACAAAAGGTTAGGTTAAATGAAAAACTGTTTATTCGCTTTAAATTATGGCATTTTATTATGTTTATCAATTTTAACCAAATTTTGTAAATAGCTTATTTTTATGCATTATATTTTTTTAAAATCTTCCAATTCTAGGCATCATAAAAAATACATTTTATTTCTAGTTTCTAAAACTAACTCATTTTAATTTCTTAATTAAAATCTTATTTTATTATCTAAATCTTATTTTAAATCTTATTGTCAGAATCACGATATTTTTGAAAATTTGCTTTCTGTTGTGTTTATTATGAATTCATTTAAATTCATTTGAATGAATCTGTAATGTACAGATATCTTAAAGCATAAGAGGAAACTTTATCGGAAAAATCAAAAGAAAAATTAAGATAAATTAAAGTAGAAAACCTATACTAAAGAAGATACAAATAAAATATATTTTTGAAGGAAGAAAAATAATTATTATATGTCTCTTTGAAATGAAAAGGAAATTCTCATAATGATTTTCAGAATTTTTATTGAACAAAACAATACATTTCTTCAACGAGAATTTTTTCGACAAAAACTCTAATCTTTTATCAATAGAAAGGAGTAAATTAGATTCAAAATAATTTCACTAAACAAGAAAGAATATTTTCAATTTATATCTTTTATTTTGCTTCTCTAACTGCAAATGTATATAATTTCATTTAATCGTGAATTAGTTTACATATAATGTTAAGTGTACCAAACAGTAAGTTTACAAACATTAGAGACTAAATTAGTTATTTTTAGTATAAAAATTACGTAGTACTTACGTTGAGAAAAAAATTGCAATTATTAAAAAAAAACTTTATAAACAGTTTATCACATTTGCTCTTGAATAAAGTTTATTAAATAATTAAATTTTTGGAAAATTTTAAGTATAAATTCTACTTTTGAACGAAAACTAACCTTTTGGATTTACTATTGATTTTGGTCTCTGAAAAGTATAAGCTGTTTCAAGCACCCAAAAAATAAGATGATTATAAAACAAATTAAATCAACTATTCTATCATAAATAATATCGTCATAATTTGTCATAAGCAAATCAGTTATTCTATCATAATAAGAGTAATATTAACAAATTCATCAAAATATCTATTTGCTGACATTAATTAGTTAATATTAAGTAGCAGAACATGAATGTCGAAGTACATCATTTTATAAAGACGGAAAATTTTTCTACGCAAGTAAACTAAGGTGAGAAAAATTATTGGCTATTACAAACCTTGGGTAACCAGCTTTTAGCAAGTAACAAGTGGTAAAGATGCACAAAATGGGACTATATTTAAGTCATATAAAGTTTTATAAAGGCTGAAATTTGCATGTGTTACTTCAACAACTTTTTCTAGATATTTCCTAAACAGCGGAACAGCTCGCATGCTGCACACCACGAGCCGGACATCCTTAAAGATTAATAAAAAATTGCTGGACTAATGCTATTTTACAAAAATTTAAATTCTATGTGTGTTACTTGGGACTATATCGAACAGGGGTGATTTCGAAGTTCCTAACCCTAACCCGAAATTCCTAAATGCATTCACGAAAAATTCTGCGAGAAGTATTATGCTTAATGTTATTTTTTGAAACAGCGTGTTCGTTAGGATAGACAAACTACCTCAGATGATTTTTAAACTTGATGTAAGTTAAGCAAGTATGTTTTTATAATACTGAAAGGCTCTGCTCACCAACAGTCATGATTGTTTTGTCATCATCTTTTTTTTCATAAATATTGATATTTTCCACAAAAAAAAAACAAAAAAAAATTTAACAAAATATACCGTAAATATGATTTTATGTGACAACATTTTTATAGGGTCAGCTCCCTGACACGGGGTTTTAGAAGTCGCTCCAAACTATTCTGACGATGTCGTTCGAAAACAAATGGATAAATAAGTTTTCGTCTTAAAAGGAGAGTGGAGATACTCTTTCCTTCTCTTTTTGCTTTAAATAAACGATTTCGTGTAGAATTCAAATGTTTTTAAAGCAAACTTTTTAATTGCAGTTTATTTTTCTGAAAGTAATATTGATAATCAATAAAAGAATTATTTTTAAACAAAAAACAAAGAAGTCACGAGAAAATTATGAATTCAATCAATGAAAAATTAAACCATTAAGCGATTAACAACTGTTGGCTGTAAACGATGAACTTTTAAAAAGTTGGAAAAATTCGGAGCGGGCTCCAAAATCTCCGTGCCGGGTAACAGGCTAAATGTACCGACATGAATGATTAACTGGAATTGTAAAATATTCACCTGAACTTGAAAATAAATAAATTGAAAAATACAGAATATGTTATATTATAAAAAGAAATTTATGAAAAGTATTTTCGCTCTTTAATGAGACTTAGATCCTTTTAAGTTTCAATAGGAAATAGTTTTTTTAACCTTACTTGGAGAATGTGCAGTGCATTCTCTTTTTAAAAAAAGACATATTAACTGAAACAAAGTAAAATTTTCAGAAAACTGATTTTTAAAACTTTTACTCCTTTTGATCATACATACATGTCAAAACATTGTTCTGATAATGCTTATCTCAACTCATACAAACTTTTTTTGTACTGCTGTGCTTATGGGCAACACAAAATCTTGCAATTTTAAATTGCGTTTTCGTACAACAGCTTTTTCAGATCCAAAAACTGAATAATTCTCTCTTTCCTTAAATGCAAATAAATTTATCAATATAAATTATCACCTATGCATAATAAATAAATACAAAAAGAAAAAAAACGAAGAAAATTAAGAAAAACAATAAGTTTTATTTACTGCACATAAGGTGCAAGTACTCATAAAATAAGTTCAAAATGTCGAGAAAAAGGTCAAATTACAGAACAATGAAAAAAGAGAAAAAGAAAAGTAATAATAAAAATAATTTTAAGAAATCCGGAAAAAAAAAATTCCGAAAAAAGAAATATAAAATCCGGAAAATAAACGTTTAGATCTTTTATTTTCCGGATTTTTATCAATTGTTATAGAAAGATTATATATTTATATATTATAGAAAGATTATATATTATAGAAAGATTATATATTTTTTATTATTTTCCGGAATTTTTTTTTTT
This sequence comes from Parasteatoda tepidariorum, assembly GCF_043381705.1. Taxonomy (NCBI): domain Eukaryota; kingdom Metazoa; phylum Arthropoda; class Arachnida; order Araneae; family Theridiidae; genus Parasteatoda; species Parasteatoda tepidariorum. The sequence continues at coordinate 37,421,247 of NC_092210.1, read as the reverse complement.
TTGGAATTTTTTCCGGATTATTCTAATTATTTTTGTAATTCTTTTTCTTTTTCCCTTTCTTCATTGTTCTGTAATTTTTCCATGTTTTCTCCACATTTAGATGATGTATAGTGTTTTTAAATTCAATCTCCATAGATAAGGGTTGTTAATAAAACTTTAATGCGAACCTTATTTACTGTAAACTGGCACAAATGAATTTAACATTGTTTCAAGCTTGCATGGTTTACTTGATAATCATTTATAAACCTTGTCAGGATTTTGTGATAAAGGTTGCTGCTACATTAAAATCAACCTTAGAATGCTAACTGGCTTGTATTTTTTTCTCATGATAAGAAAATATTTGTGCACTTATATTTTCTTCTAATTTAGAAGTACAGTCCAAAAAACTTTTTATATACTTTAGCTTCTTGGTCAAAGAAAAAACGTCTTGTTTTTCAATTTTTTTCAAAGACCTCTTTTTCTTCTACTTTGAGCATTCAAAAATATAATATATAGTTACATTCAAGACGTAAATAAATTGAAAATGGTAACTAATATAGTCAAAAGAAACACACATCTCCATTTATTATATTTCCACACCTTTTTTCTTATCTATTTCCATAGATGTTTTCACATCTAAAGTCTCACAGTTGATATAACCTTTAACATTCAATTTTATAATTTTATTCTAACATGTATTTTCAAACTCTAAAAAATAATGGTTTTTCGTCGAAATGAGTTAAAAAAATTCCTATTTCTCTAAGCAATTAGAAAAAAGTGCTAAAAAATCGTATTTTTTAATGTATTTTTTAGAGCTTCCTAACATTTGGCTGTACGTAAGAAATGCTTTTAATGCGAAATTTTTTAGTTAGGTTGTTTTTATGCATTCGAAAATTAAACAGTTGCATAAAAATAAACGTAAGTTTTATTCTAATAAAATTAAAAGGCCGCTTCATTTTTGATTATTTTGTTCTGAAGACGTACTCATTATAAAGTTTAATACACACCTGAAAGTGCTAAAATTCTAAAAGCATTTTTTAACTTGAAAAATAACACCAGCCACATAAAAAACATGAGTTACATTTATTCTTTCTTTTTATATTTCTTTACTTTCTTTTATTCTTTACTTATTATTTTTCAGTAACAATCATTTTGGTGTTTTTTGTTATAAAAAAGCGTCATATTTCATGAAATTTTTAGATAAAATGCTATCCTTTCAACTCCCATCAAGCTAACCTATTCATCTATGTTTAATCAATATTATTGTTCCTGAAATTCTTATCATAAAATAAATATTCTTTTCATGTTTTATTCCTTTTCACTATACTTCAAATATTCAAATAAACATCAAGATCTTAATGCATATTTTTATATAAAACTTTATGAATAAAAATATTTTTTAGTTTAAGCAAAAGATCAATGATTTTCATAAGGTCCAAATAATTTCTGTGAACTGAAAACACGATCGAATGTGTTAGGCCACCAAAATTAATTGACAAATATGTCATTTATTTGTAAGACAAAATCAATAATTTACTTACGATAGAAACTAAAGCATGGATGTTTGATAATGCCTTTTCTTTACTTTTAATAGCGTCCTCTTTTGGATAATGGGTCACAGTTTTATTTATAATTTTGAAGGTCTCGATTTCTCTGGAGATTTTATTTTCTTATGGTTCTCAAATGTTAACTTGTAATACAGATGCTACAGTGACTTGTTAAATTTGTTTAAACCTGCTCCTTTGGTCTCGTTTTCTTAAGAGTTTGCTGTCAAGTTGTTTCAATGTGCTTTCTACATATTATTCTCTTTACATTCAATGATATGTATGCTTATTTATCTTATTTTGTATATATTTTGCTTCAATTAATTCTTTACGACCTTCTGACCGGGGAATGGGGACCATTGGGTTGCGGGGTGGTTGCTGCTCTGCGCGCATAATGCCTAGCCCTGCATCACACCGGACGCACTCTGGGGTGACTCCAAAACTAGGCCTTTGTCCATCGAGCCGAGGTGCTGCCACCACTCATCGTTATCAAGCCTTCTTTGTGTGTCTCTTTTCGTATCGGGCAGTCTCGTGTGCGCACATCAAGTCACTAGTATTCCCTGGACGCCCCCTTTCGGGGCTTAAAGGATTTATAAATACTAGATATAATGTAAACGCGAGCCGAAATCACTAACTTATGAAATTTATGAAGCTTCTGTACCAATTTTAAATTCTACTGTAAACTACAAACCAAAACACATAACAACTTTTTTTTAAAAATAATCTTCAGTTAGTTTATCGTCCCGCAGTGGACTGATTGTTAAAACACGGTTCCCAGCAGATCACCGAAGTCAAGCATCCATGGCTGCGGTCAGTGTGCGGGTGGGTGACCACTTGGATCAGTCTGTGTAGGACCGAGGGTGTGCGGTATTGGTCCTCGTTAAACTGTTCTACCGTAATGTGCTCGACTACGCGTGCAGGTCGTCGGGCTACCGAAGCGGGGGATGCCATCCCCTCTGCAGAGGATCAAAATTGTGATGGCATGTCTTCGGATCATTCTCAGGGTTGTTTCCCAGACCGTCGCCAATAGCCCATTGTGAAGCTCTAGTGCGACGTAAATCAACAACAACTACAACAACAGTTAGTTTATCAGATTAATGAAGGAATCAAGGCTATCCAATTGCAGAGTTAACGCGATGCAACAAAAATGTCCCTGCGAGACACTGGTAGCTCGCGATCGATTGCTGTGCTTTGATTGATCGACTGCCTTATACCTTCTCTAAAGTTTTTCTGAAATTTCTATAAAAATATAGTAAACGTTTGGTAACATTGTGTAATTTTATAGTGCAACATTGTATAACTTTGTGTAACTTCAATATTCTACAGTTACTTGCAACAGGCACTTACTGTTGACTGTTTAGTGTATTTTATGAAGTTTTATCATCGACATCTTAACCATGAGTAAATTGATGGACGTACTAGAAAGCACGAATTTTGTAGTTCTAATTTTTCAACATAAACGAACTTTTGATATTACTGAGTTATTAATCTATTATATATAATTCTCTTACGTGGCTCCCAAATTTTGGCTGTATTTCTTTTCCGCCGGTGGCAACGTTTGCTTTGTTTTGTTTACGTTTTGAAAACACCAAAGCATTCTGCCTTTTAATGATGTGCTTCTGATCTAATATATATAATTCTCTTACGTGGCTCCCAAATTTTGACTGAAGTACTTTGTACAGCTAAATAGGATTCTTTTCACAACACTTAAATATTTACTTTATTTTCTTCATATATCAGTCGGCAAAGAATTCTGTTAGGTAAAAAAACATTTCGCTAAAAAAAATCGAATTCTAAAAGAAATAAAAATATACAACTTAAAAAATAAAAATGCTGTTGCCAGCCATAGAATTTTTTGAAAGTTAACTTAGCAACATAAATCAAAATGACATAGAAGCGCAACTAGATCAAAATTATGATACCTGAGCGCTTGACGTAACAAATTCTTCAGTTTTATAAGTGTTGTATCGCCAAATGCCCATATTAACAATTGTGCTTTTAAAGAAATTCTATAAAAAGTTTTAAATAAACAACCTACTTCTACAACTGCTTCTTGAAAAACTTGGCTCATTGATTAAAAATATTGTTTTAATTTTACAGTACAAACTTTACTTCTACTTTCATTATTGCTATGATCTTCTTTAATTACATTTTGCAACTTCATGCCAATTTTGAGGACTTTAAATTGTTTTGTGGTTGAATACTGACATTTAGAAATATGTACATAAAAAAATAATATTTAGAGGTTAAGAGTTGCCTCAGAAAAATTTGAATTGTTGACATTGAATTTAACAATGTAAACAATCGTTTTTGTGAAAAATTGAATTGTATTGTTGACATCAAAACTAAAAATATTGCGTTTCAACTTAACAATACTACCTTAATTTATACTTTAGAATTGCCTCGGAACCTTATTTTAACTGACAAATACTATATTATAATTTTAACTTTTTCTTTGACTATACTCATTTTCTTACTCTTTTCTTTGTTTTTATACTATTTATATTTTTGTGATAAAATAAAAAACTTCTAGTTGTTCTGCTTCTGGACACTGATGAAAACACAAATGATGGGCTTCCTCAACAATCAAAAATATATACATTTATTTTACAAATTCCTTCCATATTATTAGGGTTACGCCCTTCAGAGAATTAAAAATACAAAATTATCTTCATCAAAGCTGATGCTTTACATCCGGCTTTCAGTGGCAGACTACTATTTCATATTGTTTTACAACACATGGCTTTAGCTCTCTGGTGGGAAAAACTTTAAAAAAAAAACTTACAACAATTACTTTTGTCGACAACTGAAATTTAGAATAGTGTGATTAAGAAAAATATGTGAACTGTTTGCAATTTCAAATTAATATTGAAATGTACAGGTTTAGAATTTTCTACAGTGAAAAGTTTTCGGAACTTCAGTATTCAAAAAAATATACAAAAACTAGACGTTAAGAACGTATCCAATGAGCGAGCAAAGCGAGCATTGCGAAGCAATCCGAAATGAACTGCGAAAGCAGTTCCGGGGGTTGGCGAGAGCCTGCGAGCAGAGGGCGAAGCCTCCTAGTAGTTATTTAATGTTACTACTAATATTTAAAACTGTGTTTAACCATCGATATTTAGCTGCATTAATAATGAATGTTTACTTTGTTATAACAATTTACGAGCATTAAAGTTCATTCCAAACTATATAAATATGAAAATTGTTAGGGTAAAGTTTGAAATTGTTTTAGAAGTGATTGTTTAGGCAATTTTAATTTAAAATTGTAATGGTGTCTACGTTATCTAATTATTAAACAATAAATAAATATTCAACGTCAAGAAGAAGAAAAAAAGAATCTCATTCTAATGAAAATTTAGAATTAGCAACAAAATAGCTGTGTAAAACATAATTTTATCTTATCAGAATGAGCACCCAGCCTCACACAATACGAAATTTACGTCTGATGCCGAGGATCGACTCTGTTCATTTAATGCACAGAAGGTGATATTAAAATTACCTAGTATATAGTAAAGACTTTGTAGTACTACTGTAAGACCTTCTTATATTCATAATAATATTTTATTTTACATAAAATTATGCTGCTATCTGTTATCAAAATATACAAAAAAAAATCTTTGATAATAAATATGCAATGAATAGTTTACGTACCTATCCTCCTCACGCCAGCTGGCACATAAGTCCTCAAATCTCTTTCTCTATGCACTCCTGTCCTGAGCCACTCCTCTTGCATCCTCCCATCCATTTAGTTTCGCTTTTCATAGATCTTGGTACATGTATCTTTGCCAAGTAAGTTTCGGCCCCCTCTTCTACGTTTACCATCGGGGCTATGTTTACCATCAAGTAACTGCAATGTTAGCAGTGCTATTCCGTTTTCGACGAAGGATATCCTTCTTCTAAAACGGGTATCCAGTCTTCGGAAACACATCAGTCTTGCTATCAAGCCTTCGAGAACCTTTGCAAAGGTAGAGGTCGTTGTTGACACCAAAAAATAACCTTCTTGTTGGATCAAGGGATGTGACGAATGGTTTATATGGTTTTAAGTTGTTATATTTTCAAGAAAACTGCAATAAAACGCCAAGTTAATCGAATTCATTAGAGTTCTCTGCTATCTGCAAGATTAATTCATCGACTCCCACGATTGTCACGAAATTGTTTTTGTTTTATGATAAAAAGATTGTTAAATCAAAATTTAAAAAAAAATATTCAATCAAAAAGCCCCAAAATTTTCATTCTGCTAAAACAGGATAATAGTTAACAATCGGGGGCACCTCTCATCTTTGGAGATTTGTAAATAAATTCTATTAGGATAAAATTTTAACCTAATTATTTTAATCTTTTACTATTGCACATCCATATAAAATTTAGTTTCTTCTGAGCCCAGTTTTACAAAAAATCTATATATATATTTCTCTTACACGGCGACAAAAAAAGCTTCATTACAACTCCCCGAATGGCAATGCTAGAAAATTGACCAATGATGGCAGCTAAAAATGCCACATTCCAAATCTAGCTGAAGTGGCTCAACATATAGCGCTTTTAAAAACAAAAACTGAAATAACCAGAGAGAGCATTCTCACCAAATGTGAAGGTTTAACGAATTACATGTCATTTATTTGAATTCAAATGTATTTTAATGACTTAGTATTTACTAAAAAGATGTAATTTTTTAAAAAAAAAAAGTTGTTACATGGATTTGAATGATTGTTTTGAATTCTTAGAATTTTGTGCATTTGCAATGTACCTAAGTTAGTAGCGAGCTAAGTTAGTAGCGAGTATAGTGCAAAGCAAACCTTATAAGATTGCGTAGCAATTTTCGGGGGTTGGCGAGCGTTAGCAAACAGGGGGCGCAGCCCACTAGTATTTGATAAATGTCAATATAATTTGTTTACTGTTTAATTACTGAAAAATGTTCAATATTTAAATACCATTGAAAAAATATTTATTTTAAAATGCTTCGTTATAAAGTAATACCGTGGGATAACTTTAAAAGAACACTGATTTCAGCTTTAAGCCTTTAATTTTGGAATAAAAATAAAAATAAAAAACATAATAAGCGACAAATAAGACTAAGGATAATTAATACATTTTACAGAAAAATATCGTTAAGTAATGAAAAAAAAATTGGAAACAAAAAGTACAATTTTAAGCTGATAGCAACTAAAGACATTTATTTGAATCTTCACGTATAAGAACTCAATCCCAATAGCAATGCCTCGACAACAAAAGTAAATGATTTCATGTCATTTCATGTCAAGTTTGTGTGTTAATAAGACATTAAAATTATGTTATGTTTCTAAAATGTGAATAATATTTCTGAAATGTAATAAATTAGATATTTTGTATTTCACCACTGTGTATAAAAAGATTACAGCCATAAATATTTAAGGAATTTTTTTCTAGATTCAGCACTTTTGAACCATCTCTTTTATGTAACTTATCAACCAAAATATTGAAAGAGAAAAATTATTTTGTTTGCAGAATTTTAAATTATTCCCTTCAAAACTCGCGTTTCTTTATAAGAAATGTCTAAATTTTTAAACATGTTTTCATTTTTAAAATCTAATGTTGACTTATTGAAAACATTTTGGCATAATTTTTTTTTTCATTTTTATCTTTGAGATATAAACATACATTTGATTAAACTTATGCAGAAAAAAAGTTAAAAATCCGGAAAATCTCATTCGAATAAAAAAGATTTAAAATCCCATTCCGAAAGGCGCTACCGAATAAAATATTTCATCGAAAATCGCATTTATTTTTATTATTTATTTCTCAAAACGCCATTTTAAAAAACCGGCTCAGTATGGAAAATGCATAATATTTGCACTTTCTGTGGGGGGAAAAATTTTAGAACATATAAATCTAATATTATTGACATTTTGAATGTTGATTTCGCTTTTGAACTGTTTTACTTCGTGTGCAGGAAGGAAATTGGAATATTTTATTTTGTTTTTCGGTGTAACTTAAATTTTCTTCCAGAGCCTCCCGTGAATACACAGAAATATTTTTATTTGATTTGTTCTGGGTGTTTTGATTTTGCAACTTTATTCAACAGATATTTTACACTATTAAACAGAAATGCTCAATCCGATTTACATATATATATATATATATATAGTAATTTNGAATCTTTTATTATATATATATATATATATAAAATACAAAATAAATAAATGCATAATAAATAAATACAAAAATAAAGAAAATTAAGAAAAAGAAGTGCAAGTTTTTGAATGCTCCTCACACTATTATATTGATATATTTCACTTTGGCCATATTGATACAATATTAGATAGTACTCTTTTTTGCGGATATAATTGTGTGGGCTGATGAAAAGATTATATCTTTTATTTTCCGGGTTTTAAAAAAAGATTGTCCTTTTCTTCGGATTTTTTCCCCGCCGGTTTTTTGTTATTTTTATTATTATTTTCCTTTTTTTCCCCTTTTTTCATTGTTCAGTAATTTTTCCCTTGTTTTGTCTACATTTTGAACTTATGTATACATATATTTGCACCAAATATTAGCTTTTACAACCAAATAAAAGTGTTAGGTTGCTTCGTTGCGTTTAGAAAGTTTAAATAATTGATTACCATTTCGTGTAACTGGGAAAGTAAGAAATTTCATGGGTGAATGAATTGTGTCATTTATCACTGATTTTGAAGTTAAGAATTTACTTACCCGGATTCTTCATTTGGTGTAACTTACATTTCAAACAAATAGTAAATAGCAAAGAAACTATTTTAAATATAATTGACAAGCTGTACACAAATTTTTATCTTTGAATACACAAGAAAGTCATCTGTAATTTAAGATGATTTTGTATGTAATGAAGAAAAATGGATATTTGAGGGGAAAAATGGTCTAAAATATTTGGATAGGGGAGAAATTTCTAAACATGGCCGCAATGATTTTCATTCATGTTGCATCTAAAAAATGTTAGTTGTAACTCACCTTTACAAACAGGTATAAATACATATTTTGTTAAAAAAAATATATATATATACATTTTTTTTAAGTGCAAATTTTAAAACTAAATATTTTAGGGACGAATTTTCCACCAGTTGTAGAAATAGATTAAACCTAATGAACTTCAGAATAGAATTATTTAAAAAAGCAGAGAAAAATTTAAAATTTTTAATATATAATTTTAAAAAAATTTGATTTCTTATTTTTTTGATTATTTATTCTAGTTTATCATTTTTTTATTCTTTTCAATTTAACTTTGATTTCTGATACTTTATTCTTTTTAAAGCACCTTTACATTATCTAATAAAGTAATTTAGTTACTGAAATAGTAATCTATAATTTTGAAAAATTAAGACTTCCGGTAAACTTCTGGTTTATTTCTCTGGTCTGCTCTCCTTCCAGCTTTTGCAAAAGCAGGCTTGTACAGTATTGGGCTATTCATGCGGCGATTTTCAAAATGATTGTGTCTGGATGCTTGTAAAAATTAGATTCCACTTTGAAGAGTTTAAATGAACCCTTAATTCAAAAATAGTGTGAAGATATGTTTTAAAAATATTAGTGTACCTTAACACTAAAATTAGGGGCAACTACTTTACACACCAATGTGACCGTTACTGGTGCGCAGGAGACTTATTCGGTTCATAGACTTTTCTTACAACGTTTGTTTTTGTTTTTGTTTGTTTATTTTTGTTGTTCCTCCTTTTGTGGTGAGTTGTCTTTTGTAATCGTGGCTATTGGAAATTTAAAAAAACTTTACACACCAAAAGACTTTTTGTAAAATACCAGAGTTGATTCTTAGTGTAATCAAAAATCAAAGACAGTTTTTGGTATCGTAAATCAGAAAGAATGCGCTATTATTAATGAAAAATAGATATCCCCCTTATAGGTGATCTGTAGCACTAAAATTTATAACTGTTATATACTAAAGAGTCTGTAAAGTTATATCCTAATAATGCAATTAAAAGTAAAATCAATTAATGCCTGATGCATAAATATGCTTATTCTTGAAATGAAATTGATTAGTAAATGAGAGAATAAGCACTAAGTCGTAATAAGCTTAACAGATTAGACGCGAATCGAAATATAAATTTTATACATTTAAAAGACATTTAAAAATTAAAGTATACGCATCCTTAATGAAGAACTAAAAACCATGCCTGCATTCCGTACCGGTGAACTTTTATTTCTGCAGATTTACAGCAGCGTGCAAAGCAGCGATGAATTCACACCATTGTAAGCAGTCGAATGTAAGCAGTCTATTGCCGTTATCCATCCAACAACAATAATCCTCCAATGGTATGAATGCACGTGCACATACTCCATTATTATCATTTAGCTTTAACAACACATTTTAACTTAAAATGAAGTGCTCTTTCTCTGAATTGCTTACTTTGTTCAACACCAAATTTCAAGACATAGTACAGCACCATTTTTACATCGTATGCAATTAAAAACAACAATGCAAGGTCACTAATCAGTCTTTTCTTAAATTAGAGGGCTAAAGCACAGCAATCTATGAGTAAGAAATTGTGATTAGTCAGTGTAATGACTAACAGGTATGTTTCTGTACGCAAACTATTGAATAGATTTTACCTCTTGTTGTTTTCATTGCTCACGTGTGAGTTTGCATTTTCGTGATAAAATATGTGTGAGTAACATTTCTCATCTTTTCATTTTATAGTTATCAGCAAACATAAAGTGATAATTGGAAAAAGCAATGTTCATTCCTAAAAAGAGAAAAAGGAACGCAATGTTCTTTCCTAAAGTAAAAGTTTTTAGCAATTTGATGACGGCGCAAAAATGTTATCACTGTTTTAAGTTAGAATTCTTTTCCTCTATGGATTTGGAGCAATTTAAAATTAAAAAGAAACTTCACAAAAAAGGAGAAAGATATCAATCTAATGTTATTGAAATTGTCATTTTATTCACTTTTGCATAATTTCATTAATGCAAGAATTCATTAATGCAAGTGCACTTGCAAGAATATTTTTCTACAAATATATACTGAAACTCGCAGAAATCAGAAAGATAGGAAGATAAAAGGTATTAATAGAATAGTTATTTACTCTTTCAGATACTATAGCTTCTATTACTTTCAAATGTTTTGCTTAAAGGGTTAAAAAAAAACTAAATTATCTTCATTTAAAAGAGCTTCCTTCAGACCCTTTAAGATTGCTCGAATAATTCGATGAAACACAATGTACAATTTCAATGTAAAATGTCCACAAGTTTCACACTAATAATTTATTAAAACTATAACAGAATAAGCACACTGAAATGCATAACAGGAATTGCATTATTTGCATGTTCTTAGAATATGTATCAATTCAACTGAAACTCTCAATTGAAAATCAAATTAATCGAAATGTATGCGCTAAGTTATCTTCACAGAAAGAGAAAATCAAAATTTCCAAGAAGTTGCATAATGGTGCAAAAATATCCGTATTTGAGAAAGGTATGAATTAGAATTCTCTACAGTTTCGACGGTATTTAATAGCAAAGATAAACTTTTAATGACGAAACACTTTACGGAAGAACCTAAGTCTAATGTTTTCAAAAGAGTTAGTTCTCGCATTTTTACGCAGAATATCTCTTCAGCAGAATTTAGACGTGATAGCATTTTTCATTAAGAACTAACTGAATTTTGATTGCGATTTTTGAAAACATTTTTGGATTTGATACAAGCATTAAAAAATAAGTTTTAAATAGTAGTTAACTCCTAATGGAGTTTTTCATTCTTTTTCAACTGATTTGTTTAAATTTTTATTAGCATGTATAACATAAAGTAAGCAGAGATAGTTTCGCGTAGGTTTATCATTTATAGCTTTTAGACTGCTTGATTGATTAGGCGAAAGCATCTAATTCTCAGAACAACTAATTAATTTAAACCTTTCAACAGAGGTAAAATATTTTTATGATTGACGGAAATTACATTAGTTATAAGCAAATTTGAATTAAATCAGATAAAATTAATGATATTATTGTGTTATTGTGTTATGTTATTAAGAAACCTTATTTCTTCCTTCCAAACGTCAAAGCACACTCTCAGATACACAGCCCTCACTTTTGACGATTCAGCAATCCTTGAGCAATATTTCATTCATTTTGAGAACCAGTTCGTCCCAAAATCACTGGAGTTGGGACAAGACGCTACTATATATGATGAAACTATATACGACGATATGTATGACGATAGTAACTCTCAAATATATGACATAACTGCTTCCTCAATTCGAAGCCTCATCATAGTGCATTGTGGGAGATTGTTAACTAGAATGACAGAACTGGAATGAAGACTAGACAATCATAAATAACATGAAAAATTAAGCTGGATGGTGGTCAAGAAGTTTCTCTCGTGTCAGGAAGATCCGGGGTTCAAATTCCACGTTGAACATGAAATTAACCTCTATTACATATTTCACCAGTAAAATGTTAGCAGAAATTTCAGAAAAGTTTTTATTGATATTTTTTATTTAAAATATTATTACAGTAACATTGCATAATTTTAAGTGAAAATATATGAATATTAAATATTTTGTTAAATATAATAAACATTTCAGAGGAAATAAAAATAAGATTATTCCGACATTTATAATGAAAATTCTAAATCCACTATTTATAATGAATTCCGCTATTTGTAATGAAAATTTTAAATCTTTAAAAAATAGGGAAGTAAATATGTAAGTGTTTAGTTCTTTTTTTATTCTAAATTCTCTAGAAGTTCTTAAAATGTATTTCTGAGTACATAAGAAAGAATTTTAGTACACCGAGAAAAAATTAATGTTTAAAAGCACCAGAATATGGTAAAATTTATCATGTTTCTGGCTTTAAGGGAACACGAAAGGTAATGATTTTGGTAAAATTAATAAGAAAATAGGGTTTTATAATATGTGATAAAATTTGGTAATTTTATCATGATACCTTAGATCATGGAATAAAAACCATTAAGTTAAATTTATCATTCAATTTTGTATTTTTCACGTAGTGTATTTTCGTATTCACGTAGTTTTGTATTTTTTGTGTAGTAATACGAAGTATAATTTTGAAAACCAGAATATCTTATAAACTATTATTATATTAACGAAAAAATGATCAAATATATGGTTTAAATACCATATGTTTCAATTTCTTAAAATAAAATTATATATATTTTTTCACCGGAAATGTCCTTACCATCATCCAGTCAGTGCCAGAAATGTCTAAATCATAGAGTAATTTAACCAGATTTTTTTCCCAGTGTGAGAAATGTTTTTAATAAATAAGATAACCCGTCACTTAAAATTGCTTAGATGAAGTTATAAAAAAAACTGTTATGTCCCGTGGATTAAATTTTTTTCCGTTAAAGCTTTAAATAATAAATAATCATAAAAATTAAATTTTTACATACATACGAAGTAATGAAGAGAAGAAATATATTTTTAAATAGAAGAAGAAAAATCATTAATAAATAAAATGCTTTTAAAAATATTTAAAAATTCAAAAATGGAATTAAAATGCTGGGAAAAAAGTAAGTAAAAGATACGATCTCTTCATCCTCGATTACATCCGCAAAAAATTACATTTTGTCTCTTCATTGTGTCTATATATATATATATATAAACACAAAGAAGAAGA
>NC_092210.1:37401272-37407968 GCF_043381705.1 Parasteatoda tepidariorum | reverse complement strand
TATATATATATATATATTCACTCCCAACACCACAATGAGCATACGTATTTGTTTAATTTGAAAAATTTTCTAACAAGGAAAAAATTAATGAAAAATTCATATTAATTTGCTTTTATATTCAACGTATCGGTAGTGAAAAATTCAAATGTTTATTATTTCTAAATAATGAAGTGATATTTATTCAAAGTAAATTCATAAAAATTTTAACCATTTTGCAAGTTTTAGTTTAAAACAAACGTTTTAGTATTTGTTTAGTGTTTCCATTAAAATGAATTAAACTTCTATAAATACTCTAAATTTTATATTTAAAATGAAACATTTTATAATTTTCAAATTAGATCTCTAAAGATTTAATATAATTAATTTAAAAAAAAATTCTTTAAACATTTGTATATAAGCCTGATTAACTTAAATATAAAGGCTACAGTCTCTCTAAATTTGAATTTTTAAATGCACCTTTTTAAATTTTTATATCCTCCTATTGATTGTGTGAATATATAAAATTTCCCTTATACTTGAATATTGTATAAAATTTGTACTATTTCGGAGAATTAATTTTTTTAATCAAGTTGACATCTTTTCTGTCCCCCTTCAGAGCAATCTATTTTTAAATTAAAAGTTTTATCTTTGTTTATGACAATATTATGTTTAGTAGTGTAGTGTTTACTTGCGTTTTATGTTTTTGTTAATCAAATCAATTAACTCTTTGTAATTGATAAAATTTTGATTTTGCGTATTACGAATGTTAAAGTTAAACATTCAATTTTTATACACCTTCTCGATGTTAAAGCACCTTCCATAAAAGTTTACGCATTTATCTTGCTGAATTTTTAGGAATTTTTCTTTTAAGTATATTTTACAAATTAGAATAATATTTATTAGAGAACTACTCAATAGTTTTTATTCTCTTCGCTAATAAGAGCAGTAATAGTGCTTAAAGCTTTACATAACTGTTTTGCTGATTGATAATAAAATAACTTTGCAAGCATGATTTTTATCTCTTAAACAGATAATTTAGAAAGTAATAAAATATGGTATAAAAGGATAATAGTGCTAAAGAAAAGAATAATGCAGAAACAAATTATATTTCTTTTACAGTTACATTGCCCGGATTTTATTCAAATATCAACAATCTCTCACCAAACTCCGAACAGAACTTCAAACATTGCTATTGATGCGAGATAATTATCAAACGCGAACAGAAGTTTTTAAACTGCACAAAACCGCTTGTTATACGTTATCCAAGCAGAAAAGTTTAAATGTATAGAGAGCAAAAAAATAATAATAATAATTGGACACTCTGAATAGCTTTTGATCTAATGATTGAATATTCCCTTTCTAGGTTTCAATCTTCATGGTTGGAGAGAATGACCACAAATATGTTAATTAGTTAGTGCAGACGATATTTTAAGACATAAAATCAAACACAAAATCTTATTTTCCCTGAATAAACATGCCTCAAAATGAAGAATAAAACAAAGAAAATTTATAGACAAATGAGAAAAAAAGGGGGGGGGATATAATAAGTAAAAAAATAACAAACAACAGTTTAAAAAAAAAAAAGGGATGAAATTTTATTTAAAAAAAACCGGAAAAAAGGATATACTATTTTCATCAGCCCACACGATTATATCCGTAAAACAGAGTGCTTGCCCCCCCCCTTTTTTTTCAAAAAAACTGTTGTTTGTTATTTTTTTACTTATTATTCCCCCCCCCCTTTTTTTTTTCTCCTTTGTCTATAATTTTTCCTTGTTTTATTCTTCATTTTGAACAAATCTAATGAGTTCTGTTTACTTGCAGCTTAAGCGCAATAAATGAAACTTATTGTTTTTCTTAACTTTCTTCGTGTTTTCTTGTATTTATATATTATATATATATATATATATATATATGCATACTNTATATATATATATATATATATATATATATATGCTGCTTTTTATTCAATTAATTTAATATTTTCTTTTGATCTTGCATCTATACTACAATTCTTTCATTAGAAAAATAATCAAACAAGTAAATGTTTATCTTCAGAGAAAAAGAAAACCTTCGTAATCAAATTAAGTTAGGTATTTCATTTCTCAGAGGAAAAAAGGAAAAAATATTGATTCTTTGATTTTATGAGGATTCATAATGGAAAATATTTTTCATTTCGATTTGTTTCATCAAGCATATAAAGACCATCCTTAATTGAATAAAATCCTAACTTAATGCTGAAACTTTTTAGAGTTTTTATTTCAATAATATCTTTTATTAATTTAATCATGTGCTATAGTCTTCAACTAAGTACCTTTTTTTTTGTTTTCTCATTGTGATTTTATTGGATATGGAATACATAGATAATTTTAGTTCTTTTAAACAATTAATATTTTTAAATTGCGTTTTATTTTCCGAAAAAGAACGAGCATAATTCTTGTGCTTTTTAAAGAGAACTGTATGTGCCTTCTTGCACTTGTAACGAAATTTATTAAACACATATGTAACCAATTCGCAATCATTTGTTTTTATGTTATTTCGGATGATTTGAATTATATTTATAAAAAGTTTAATGTACAAAATACCCTTAAACTAATTTTGGAGGCTCTGATTTAATACAAAATAACATTTTTTTACGAAAAATATGCTATTTTGATAACTGTATATTTAATTTTCAGCCATTACTTACTAGTAAGTTTTTTTATTCTTTTGCAGGGACTCTTTGTATTAATTATGAGTATGGTAAAAATGTTAAAACGCAAAAATTTAGAAAAATGCGAAATATAAAGGTCGACATACAAAAACGCAAATTTTGCTAAAATGAAAAACTATTTGCTATCAATTTTTTTTGAAATACTGAAAAATTACTTTTTTTGGGATATTTAAAATATGCAGAGAATTATTTATTACTTTATATATTTTCATCTTTCCTTTTTTTCAAAATTTCGCAAATGTAGTGATCATAAATAAAAAAATACAATTTCTATTACGTAAAATATTTCTCAGTTTTGCCTTAGAATATTTTTTCTTTTTAAATCAGATAACTTATTAAGTTTGGAATAAAAGATTTCTTTAAAGCTTGAGGTACTAAATCTGCGGGGTTTTTTTTTCTTATCTTCCTTTGTCAAAGACCTTTGAAAGACGCCTCGAATTAAGTGCATGCATGCTCAATTTAATTAAATATTTCCCGTTTCAAATATTTTCATCTCCTTCATAATTTCGCCAATTCTTCCCCAATTTGATATGAAAATTAACTAATTGTATAATGTGCAAGAAAATAAATAAACGAACCATCCGGAATAACTCATGACGTAATGATCAGTTCTTCACGTTCTAGAACTCAATTTTAATAGTTGGAAGGGGTGACCTCAAATATGCTGATATAGTGCAGACGATATTTTAAGTTACGAAATCAGACACAAAAACGTACTTTCTTTAAATAAATATGCCTTTCTCTCGACGGCTGCGTATTTTTGACCCCCAAATGCTTAAATTATTAAAATGTTAAATGCAGTAACACTGGTGTAAGAAATTAAGAGAATTTACATAGTTGATGTTTCAGAATAAACAAAAAAAAAATGGGTTAATAGGGGGTATGGTCTCCCTCTTACAGATATACAGGCCTTGCAGGGTGATTTCATAATACAAATAAGGCAGTTTATCATGTCCTGGGGCAATTTATCCCACTCAATCAGCAACGCTGTTTTCTATCCTTGGATGGTTTTCGAAAGAGAGTAGCTAGTTGCACTTGCCCTCCCCAGGGAGTCCCAGAAACGCTCTCTTGAGTTGAGGTCTGGATATCTGGCTGGCCAATCCACCCGGCGAATATCCTTACTTTTCGAAATTCGTCGACCAGAAGATCTCCATGTGGCCTCGCGTTATCGTCCATTAAAATGAACTCAGGACAAACTGTGCCTCTTAAAAAAAAACATGTTGCTCAGAGATCTCATCACTATACATCACACCAGTCACAGAGCCTACTTCAAAGACATGGAGAGATGTGAGGCCATCCAACATAATGCCGGACCAGACCATTAAATCTGCTCTGCCATATTGATCGATTTCCTGGACATTAAAGGGTAGGTAGCAGTTACCTGGTTCTCGCCATATGAACGTACGATGTTTAGGCTGAACCGGGACTTATCAGTGAAGAGAACGGTTACCCATTGATCCATACTCTAATCTCTATGTTTTATTCACCATGCTGAACTGACTCTCCTGTTCGCAGAAGCGAGCGAGACGCAAATAGCAGGTGCTCTTGAAAACAACCCTCTCTCATGAAGTCGTTTAGGAAACAGTCACCCTTGATACAGGGGTTCCTGTGGCTGCATACAATTCACTAGAGAGCTGAGAAGCTGTTGCCCCTGCGTTACGCCTAGCTATAATGAACAAATGGCCATCTTCCCTTGCCATCGTGGCTCTTGGAATACCATTCCCAAGCTTTTTCTCGATGGATCAGGTATTCTGAAACTGTTTTCATAAGTTACACACGACTCTGAGCGTTAAATTGAACTCTCTTCAAATCTGGACCTGAGATTGGCCTGCTTCTAGCCTCTCCACAATTCGTCACCTCACTCCATCATCTAAACGTTGGTAGTTGCTCATTTTTTTGTTATAATTTGAATTTAACCTATTGCTGCAAAATAACACCAAGAAATTCACCGAGGTGTGCTAGAGAATGAAATGCATCATAACTTATGCGTTTTTATAAAGCCTGTTTCTCTACTGGCTCCACCTACACACATGTGTACGCTTGCGTATTTGATGCACAAGATTTGCATTTGTATCTAGAAGCAGTGGTTTTACATTCAGTTCAGTTCTTTTCATGAAATTCGATAAAATATGCAAATTCTCTTAATTTATTTCACTAATGTATTTGTCACTTATTTCGTCTTAAATTAATACAAAATAATGAAAATACGAAGAATATGTTTAGTAAAAATTCTACATCAAAGGATTAAGAAAATTAATCTTACATGCAATGAAGCTAATGTAATGGGAATGTAATTATATTTCTTAGTTGACCGGAGAAAAGTTATCCAATTCTGATGAAAAAGAAACGATATTTTGAGAAAATTAAATGCATATTTCATCTATATACGAGTATTTCAGTCAAATGTATTAGTTTCAGATTAGGAATTTAGAAAACAAATTCGGTCTAATACAATAAGTTAATTAGAATATCCGCATCATGTTTAAAATTATTTCCTTTGAAATAGCTCAATAAAATTTGGAAAAATATTTTTAAATAAATTTTAGATTTATTAGATTCCATAAGCATCAAAGAGTTATTTTTGGTGTGGATTTTCTTAAATTTAAATTATGTAAGAAAAAACGAAATTATGAGGTGCACTAAAGTATGTCCATTTCCGTACTTTTATTTGTGCCATATTCACGTTTTATTAATTTATTATTATAATTATTGCTATTTTGCTTTAGTCTACATTACACAAAGTGTAATCAAGCCTTTTTTTCAGTAAATTCTTATAATTTGGAATTTTTTGACTGATTTATCTGTAAAATACTTTTCGGAAATTACAGAAAAAAATCACAGAGACGAGCATCATAAAATTGTTTTTCAAATAATAAAAGTCTTAAAAAATTTTCAGTTTTCATGTATGTTTCAGTTTTATTTCCTGAAATTTAATGAAGATGTTAAGACAAAGGAAAAATCCTGACTAAGACTTAATAAACACATTGTCAGACGATTAAAGAGCAACCTTCATTTTAGATTTCGGAAAAGGTATATAAATATGCTTGTTTCTTTCTTTTTGATATGCTTTCGCAATCACATAAACAAAAACGAAATTTTTATTGCAAATCTTATTTCAGAATAATCCAGTCTTAGTTAAATTTTCTTATGCAATAAAAATTAATACGCCGCAAAATGTTGGAGACAGGTCGTAAATAAATATAGAAATAATATGTGCCAAGTAAAATGTGTCTTGATTATTAGTGTTTAAACTCGTAGAAGAAGTTAGAAAACAAGATCTTGCGCAGAGAAGCAAAGTTGTAAATCTTTTAGATTTATTAAACTGCTTAAAGCTTTTCAAAAGTGATAAATGGAACCACTTAGAAGTTGGAGGGACAAAAATTTAATTATAGCACTGTCAAGCGTAATAGTCAGAAACAGCTTGTAGAAAATAATTAAAATTTATCCATTTGCATCTCCCTCTCTCTCTATATATATAGAGAGAGAGATACAAATGGATAAATTTTAATATATAGGGGATAGTCGGGTACCCCCGCCCACAGTCAATTTCATATGCATAGAATATTTTTTCAAGTCAATGGCCCATCGGACATTAATTGTTATATTAAAAAAAGATAATTTTCAAAGTTTCAAGTATTTATGCAGCTGTTAAAATGGTAAACAATAGTTTTGAAAATATGTTGAATACAGTAGTCATGAAATTAAGAAAAATTGGTTGAATGTTTCGACTAAGCTTCATTTTAATACTAAAAAAATAATTTTGTTTATACATGCAGCATTAAAGTATGTAGTCTTAAGTTTAATTTGCACGAAGAAAGAAGTTTATATGCGCAAAAATTGTTCGAGTAATTACAAATTTACAAAAAAATTGGATTTCGGGTAGCCCCGCTCACATGAATGTCGGGTATCACCGCCCAATTTTATTTCGTCGATAAATGTACGGTTGCAAAGATTATTATTTTATTGCTTCAAATTTGAATGTTATATGCATTTTTAACAACAAATAT
>NC_092210.1:37363695-37400885 GCF_043381705.1 Parasteatoda tepidariorum | reverse complement strand
TACTATAATATAAACCTATATATATTGAAGGGAAGATAACGAAGAAAATTAAGAAGAAGAGGAAGTTTTATCTGCTGCGCATAAGCTGCAAGTACATAGAATTCGTACAATAAGTGAAAAATATCGAGAAAACTTGGTAAAGATATAAGGATTTTTCAAGGGAAAAGAAAACAATTGTTAAAAAATGTCTTTGAAAACATTCACAAATTTAAAATTCAAAATGATTTTTTAACAACAAAATATCTAATATCAGACACCAAAATATACGGAAATCAAGCCACTTATTTGATATTATATTGATTTACCGAAAAAAAAATTTCTGGCTTTGGGAAGCATAGTTATTATATATCACGCATGGAGTGAAAAATAAGAAAAAACTGAAAAATAAATTTTACCAAATGAATTATTTTTATGCTCATGATAAAATTAATGCATTCACCAAATTCTTACACGAATTATAAGATAATATGTTATTGTGGAATTCACCAAAATCGTTACCAAATTTCTTTCTGTAAGAGTTTTACAGCAACAATGTCTCTGCTCAGTGAAGAATTTAAACACGTTTTGTCGGTAATATACTGAATTTGGTTTATTAAAACATAATTCTGTTTCGAAAAAAAAAGAATTGAATAATGTTCGAAGACTTTTCCTGTGATCTTTTGCAATAAATAAAATATCTTAATACCATAATTGAAGCTCCATCATTGCGATGTCAAATCTAAAACCCCTAAACAACAGAGAGTTCAATCAAGTACTAAAATGGTCATATAACAAAGAAAGATTAATTAAACATCTTTAAAGACAGTCGAAAATTGCTCAGATATACGGTGGGAATGTAAAAAACTTGATATTATTTTATGAAATTTCGCACCTTGTGCAGTTTTTTTATGAATTTAGTAATGTGTGTTAAAATCATTTTTCAAAAAATAATAATAAACAATAAATAAATAATGGTCCACATGTTATGTTGAAATGTCCTACCAAACACGTTGTGATGACTTGAGTTTACAAGGAATGAAGTGAGATAGTAAAATTCGAAATATGATGGTGTGACTGTTGGGTCATTGCTTGAAAGGATATTAAAATTGGCTTTTAAATTTTAGCGGAGAGTTTTACTGTGTTTCTCTTGCAACATAATAAAGTTTGTTACTTCTTTAAAATTCCATTAGCTGAAGTTCATAGCAATGAAGATTAATATGTTATAATGTACAAGATAATCTTACTTACATGTTATAAAGTACGAAATAATCTTACTTATTTGTTATAAAGTACGAAATTATCCTCCGTTGTAATATTTATATGAAGGGTTAGGAGGATGTGGGTATAGTAAGATCATGAATAGTGTTGTAACAAAGGAAATTAAAATTGACTTAAGACATTTAAATAATTATGAATGCTATAAATAGATGTGATTTTATATAAGTCATAAAATATTGCAAATATTGAAGGAACAGGATTTAACCGAGAAAGGAAAAAAATAACAATTCTCAGGAAAGAAAGTAATTTTTTTCTTCACAAATATATTGATTATAAACTCTTAAATAATGTATAATCAATAATATATATACAGTTTATATACAACAATACATATATTTTTTAATTAATATACAGTAGACTCTCGATTAACCAATTAACCAGGTTGGTAGGGAATTGCTTCCTCTAGGAAGGCAAATATTCTGAAAGTAACCCAGTTTATGCAAATTTTGATGAAAAAAATGACAGAAAATGCTAAATTATTAGATAATAAAACATTATTAGTTAAATTATTTCAAAAGATCAATTTTTGGATATTCTTTAAATTTCCTTGTTTCTTCTGAACAAATTATTGGAACAAAATATCATCACCACTTAAAATTTCACACATTAAAAAGTCGAATTGTCATTAATTTATTGTTCCACTGTTTCTTCATCTACACTTTCAGAACAGTTTAACATTCTCAAATTTTCTTTTTCTTCACTTTTGAAATAATAGCTCGTGGCTATTCTTGCCGTTCAATCTAGGGACAAATTTAAAAAATGTGAACCTTTCTTTTTATGGCAGTCATTCCGGATGATCCATAACTCGGATAATCTAATCACGGTTAATTGAGAATTTTGTCATTCTCAACCAACTGGTATGAAATAATTCATCATGATTTATTTCGATATGGGTTTTGATTTATTAACTTATGGATGCATATGAGAACTTTTGAAAATGGCTAGAGTGGGGATACAAAGGGACCTTTCAGATATTATGTAAGCACTTGAAGGGGACTTGTAATTTTTTTATTCTGACAAAGACTAATCTATTCAAAATTGTGACATATATGCCGGCGTAGTTTGACCTGTTTCAATTGTACCGTCTATTATAAATACATTATTTATGTTGTTGTTTAAAAGTGTAATCAAGAATTAGTCCTAGATTAAGGAATTTACAGGTAGACTGTTATCTTAACCGAACACTTCAGAAAGAAATAGCCAGACAGAAGCAAAACAAAAACTGTCACAAAAAGTGGAAAAATGTAAAACATGTGAAATGAATTTGAACAACAGTAAGAAAACAAGAGTCCTTTCGAAAGTTAAGTCCAAATATTTGAATGAATACAAGTTCATTTGTCTTATGTACTAAAGCTTCAAGAAAATCAAAAACAAACAAAAATGGTTGAAAGGGAAGAAGAATGAGCACAAAGAGTTTATTTGACTGATCCCAAAGCATCACCATTCATCTGTTGTAACTGAAAAAGAGGATTCTTTCTCTGAAATTAAATTTGAAATGGGTTATGATTCTTTAATAAAATAAACTTTATCCTTCCATCTATAACGAAAAATTATTTAATCTCTAGATAAAGTTCCAATTCTTCTGTTAAGAATTACTTGAAATAATTTCACGAACAATATTACGGACAACAAAACCTCAAATGAAAAACCTCAAACCTCAACAATATTACGGACAACAAAACAACAATACAACTTCAAAACAGAATTTTTATTAATTGAAAACTTATAAGAATACATAATTAAGTTCTCATTAAAAAAGGTCGTAAGATATAAAATAAAATCTCCTTCTTTAACCAATATCTTTATCGGAAAAAAATAAACATGACTTCCTTCAGAAAAACAAAAATTTAATCAACGAAGCGAAAAATAAGCTTCCCATAATTCCCCTACTATAAATAAAACATAAACAGCATCTTTCGATATAAAATAAAACTGTGTATTCTTTGGTACGTGGCTTTACTCTTTAAAGAGAATGTAGAAAATAGAAAACCTCTTTCTTCGATTTTGAAAATAGTAGAAAGGTAGTTTCTTTTTACTTCATCATATTAATTGTACATGTACTATAATATAAACCTTAATAAAAGTTAAAGGCATCTTTTAATAGGGTCTTGAGAATAAAATATTAAATCTGTAACTCACAACTTGTTTTTTTTTCTTCTTTTTTTACTCCTTCGAGAGAAGTAATAATAATAAATTACTTCGAGAGAAGTAAATTACTTCAAGGTATACTTCATAGACATATAAAAAAAATGATATTTTACTTCACTATTAATTCATCTTTTTTGCACCATTATACAATGTTTTTAAAAATAAGTAGAGAGCAAAATGTTTGTGAAATATATATATCAATCAAATCAAACACAAATCAAAATTAAGCGAATCACTATTGAAAAAGGTGGATCTGGAGATATCGAAATCAGTTTAACTGCCGATGGAAATGAAGAGTTGTTAAAAGCTGATTATTAAAATCTTTACCAAACATCCGTCATTAAATTAAACGAATAATAAATAATCTTTAATTAGTTTAAATTCTTATTATTGAATAAAATGATGGAGTGAACTTGTTCAAAATGAATTCGACGCCTATAAAATTTGTTTCACATAAATAGTTCCACAGGTAAGTCGAAATATGCAAAAAACCGAAATTAAAAAAATAAGAAAAAAGATGACAAAACATTCAAATTCTCTTCTAAATATACTACTGGCACCATATTTTCCAGATTGCAGCTTTCCTTTCGTTAAATTTTTAAGGTCAAAGATCCAAATTGAATATTAATTAAAAATTATAAGCTTATTTGTATGTTTTACAATTTAAAGTATAGTTTTCAGAATTTAAATATCATATTTAAAATGAGACCTTTGAAAGGTTGAAAATTGCAATATGATGCAAGGAAATCCGATCATGAAAAAAAAGGAGCACTGTTTTTTACTTTTGAAATGGTGCGTAATGCTTAAATATGCACTAAGAATTTATAGCATAAATATTATTTCACCTTTATTTTATTATGTACTAGCTGGATTACCGTTCTTCGTATGAAACTAAAAAGATTAAATAATGGATAAATCGATTGTGATCAACACTACATAATCATACATAAGACTGTGGATTAATACAGACATAAGTAATCAAACTAAAACAGTTAAATTCCTTTACTTGTTGCCTTCTGGTTATTTTTCGTTATTTTATTAAGCCATAAAAAATTTTAGAAGTTCATCTCATCAAAAGAAAAATTAACTATAATATGTATCATAAGGTACTGTAACGTAACAGTGTGTGACAACTGAGCTAAAAGCATCAATTCCTCGAGAAGTAATGCTAAAATGATGTTGCTTGACAGACACACACGAGAAGTGATGTTCTTTTTTTGATGTTGAGAAAGATAGTTTTTTTCTGAGAAGAGATATTTCGTTTGGGTAATATTTTGTGATTTTTCGTGTGAATGTTTAAATAAATTGTTTGGTACAACTCACGCCTTATTTCTGGTTGTTGTGACACAACAGTACAATGCAATTTCTAGAAGTTAACTCTTGATAGTCAAGAAATACTGTAATTAAAAGCTTTCTCCGGTACTTATCCCTTTCGATGGGTTGTAAAAAAAACTGTTCTCACAATACCTAGAGTAGGCATCTTGGTACCAGCATTATTGTATTTAGTATCCATCAGAAATACTTTTTACATGATACCAGAAGTATCTATAACTTAAATCAATTAAGTATCATTGGCGTGTCGATGACAATAATCCTATTTTTTACGTTTCTTATATACGTATGTAAGTACACTGTAAACATCTTGTTTTTATCTGAACACCAAAAACAGTAACAACTACTTTACACCAAGTGTTGTTTTTTATTGCTTAGAAAACAATTTTTTTTGTTAAAATTATTTGTCGGTATGTACTTTATTTAAGTCGCACTAGAGCTGCAGAAGGGGCTATTAGCGACAGTCAGGGAAACATCCCTGAGGATGATTCGAAGATATGCCATCTTAGTTTTGTTCCTCTGCAGAGAGGATGGCTCCCCTGTTTTGATAGCCCGACGACTTGCGCGTGAAGGTGAGCACTTTACGGTAGAACAGTTTAACGAGGACATATAAAGCGCACCCTTGGTCCCTACGCAGGCAGATCAAAGTGGTCACCCCCTGCAGCCAGTGCTGCTTGAATTCGGTGATTTGGATAAATTCTTTGAAGTGGGTCATTAAATTGTTTACTCGTCATTAAATTAGTTAGCGAATGAATTCATTAGTTTATCGTCATTCTTCTGAATTCAAATTGCTCAATTTATAATAATTTCTTTACTTCCTCTATTACCGAAATCAAAAGTCCTCGAAAGTTTATCAATACATTTCTTCAATTGCTACTTCTCGCCAATTCTAGTAACTTTCTCCTCATCGTCAAACTAGTATTAACGTCAGTGAAGATGCCTAAAATGTAGTATTAAGTAACACAGATATTGCCGCTATAAGCGCTGTGGTAATTAGAATCTATTTTACCGTTATGTGTACTGAAGTAATAGCTCGTTTACCGCCTTCTGAAACGGATAAGTACCCTATTATCATAATACTAAACAATCCGGACATCTAATACATAGTCTTTATTTTTTTGTTGTTGTTTTATGTATATTTCGAGCGGCCTCATGCTATTAGATTTATCATAATATGAGTCTGAATTTAAACTCACCAAAAGAAAGATTACCTATACGTAAGTGTCGTTTGGTATGTGATATTCATAATTTATTGTAATTTTTCCATGGCTTAAAAAAATAGATAATTTCAACTTCAATTTATTACTTCTTGTTGAGTTTGATCATATACACACGATTTCAAAAACTAATTAACATTATAAGAAAAACTTGTTTTCATATACCTTTCAAAATATGAATTCGGTATTAAAGTTGATTTTACTTGTGATAGTCCAATGTAGGAAACCAAAGTCAAAACTATTTCTTGCTTGATTAGAGCTGCAAGCTATAAAATCATTAATATTTTGAAATATTTATCAAATCCAATGGTAAACTCTTTCTTTAGGACGTAACACTTGAACCCGTGGTCAAAGGGAGTTTTAAAGTCAGCAGTTAGGTCTACAGTGTCTTCGGTTTCGGATCGGTTCAGAATTGTGGATTTGTGTAAGGTATATATACACAAGCATTCTACCTTATTTAAATGCATAAGTATCAAACCAAAAAAACGGATCAAGTAATGTTAAGTAATAAACAGAAGTGAATTATTATCCTACTAAAACTACTTTAAGCATGATAAATGGCCATATTCGCTCATTTTTTTAAATTTAGTTTTCCAATAATTGAATATTTCCACATTAACATAATCAAAACGTTCGACGTTTTTATTCGAACGCGTAAAAAAGCTTAAAATCTTCCAGTCACTGTCAAAATAAAAATATTACTACCTTATTTAAATACATAAATAAATATATAATATATTCTACTAAAAATAAAATACTCTATTTTATTTAAATTTTCATATGTATGAATTAACAAATAAAAAAAAACACAGATTAAGCAATGAACAGAAGTCAATTGTTGTCCTACTAAAACTACTTTAAACATGATAAATGGCCTTATTCACGCGTTTTTTTTCTTTATTAAGATTTCTAATAATTGAATATTTCCACATTAACATAATCAAAACTTTCGACATTTTTAATGGAATGGGTAAAAAAACTTAAAAACTTCCAGTCAGAATCATAATAGAAATATTTTCCATTTAGCAGAAAATAGTTACTTGTATTATTGTCTTACACAAAAAGAATGCCTCCCAGCAAATCTTCCAGTTCGAAAAAGACTGAGATATTGTTTATTGACTTCTTCCTTTCTATAGTGTTTGTCAAATCGAAAAGGAATGACTCTATTCCATGAAGACAGCCAATCCATCTTTCCTCAATGGAAGAAAAGACAAGATATACTTTATTTTGAAAAACATGGTCTGACATTTATTTATTTATTTATACTACTGGCAAGTGTTCACCAATGAGATTGAAATCTTACAAAAACAATATTTTGTTAAGACACGTAAACAAGAAAATATTTTTTGTCTAATTTTTTAAGAATGCAAGCAAAGCTTTAACATAGATAAACTGAACATTTTTTATTATTACTATTGCTTGTATTAATTCGCTTTCGTGTTTGGAGCTATGCAATCTTGTAATAAAAATTTTGCCAATTTTCCAAATAACTGGAATGCTCTTATTTCAATTGATGCCCTACGATCTAAGATAAAGCCAATTTTAATCGTTTTCTGATCTTTAAAAGCTGAATGAATTTGTCGTCATTTTATAATCAAATTGAAATAATCTAATTGAAAATTCAAAACTCTTTAAGAATTTGACTTAAATATTGCAATACAACTTTGCATCTAATTTTCCGACTAACTAAAAGCTTCAATTTGTAGCTGTTACACAAAACTTGGTGAAAATATAAAGTTATGTTGTTTTCCAATAACTGGAAAAGGAATTTATCATTATATTATTTTGAATATTTCTAATGGCAATATAAGTTTAAATGGTATCCTGATCATTACTAACAGAATTTATAGTCTTTCGAAATTTCAAAAGCTCACTGACTAGTTAGATTGCTCAAATTTCCACCAGAGCTTTGTGCTTTATTCTAAAACCAGTTAGCAAACTAAACCTTTCGCACTATTATTGCCGTAATAGAAATATCGACTACTATTAATAAACAAACTGAAAAGCAGAAAGCAAAAAAAAAAATTAAAGATTATATAGAAATAAAATTTTAATAAAATAAAATAATAATAAATTTTAATGATTTTAATAATTTTTTAAGTAAAGAAAAAGGGAATAAATCATTTAAAAATTTTGTTTTTGTCAGACCAAAAGCGGAAATACATCACTCCCATAACCCTTATGCTAAACTCTTATCCCCACTGAAAATTTCCTCACGTCTTTTGAAAGCAATGCGTCCTACCTGCTTCGTTTCACAAAAACATAATTATTTTCTCTTCCTTTTAAGTTCACCTGAAAAACTTAGTTTTTATTAATTTTTTATTTAGTATTAGGAATTTTAAATACATTTACATTATATAGCTAAAATAAACGTGTTATTGTAATTTTAATAATATTATTGGTTTTTAAAGTTTTAAAACATAAAATTCATTGAAATTTTTCGAGTATAATGTCAGCGGAACGTCATATTTGCTTTCAGGTTAGGGGGGCACGTGACCTCTAGCAGATAATGATGTACAGATTTTATGGTAGGAAAGCAATATACATCTATTATTATGAAATCAACAATATTGTAACAATGTCTTCGTTTGAGTGTTTCAACCCCTGCTTTTGGACGAATTCTGGCACCAACACTTAATTTTTTTTCCAAGCAAGTCTGCATATTTTTTTTTAACTCTAACAAAATTATATTTATGACACAATGGAAATTAACTTTTTATTATTGAGAAAAAAGTAATTTTATTTCAATTGAAAGCATGATTTTTTGGGTGTAGTGAATCATCTTCAATCAGAGGAAAAAGTTTTCTATAATTCGAAGTTCAGATCAGTTATTGTATTCCTTTACACTGAGATAAATTATGGTCAAGACTACCAGAATATGGTAAAATTTACCTTGTTTTGGGGTCTATGAGAACATTAAAAAGCACGGTAGTTTTTACTAAAGAGCTTTAATCATGACTTTTTGGAAAATTAATTATAAAATATGTTTTTTTTACCATGCTCTGTTTGGTATTTAATGAGGTAAAGTTTGATAATTTTATCATAATACCTTAGAGCATAACATGCAAACTATTTATATAGTTGAATTTACTTTTCAGGTTGTATTTTTACTAAATGGGTGGTCATAAAAACTATAATTCTAAAAACCAGAATTTCTGGCTAACTCTTACCGCACTGACAGAAAAATTACCAAATAAATGTTTTTAATACCGTATATTTTAGTTTTATTACCATAATTATGTTTTTTTTTTTTTTTTACCAGAAATTTTATTACCATTCAAGTAGGGTAAGTATTTTTTCTCCGTGAGTTTGAAATTTTCTTATAACAATACTAATTAATGTTATGCAAGGATATTTTATTCTTAATGATTTCAACAAAAATTATAGCCAATATCGTACGATAGTGTGATTTTAATGATTTTTTCAAGAATTAAGTATTTTTGTTTAGATCAAAAGGTTTCCTTTACTTTGATATTTAAGTATGATATTATCTTCATTTTGTTCAAAACAGGTTTTTTTGCTTACCTTATTGTTTTATTATAATTGAATGTTTCAAAAATATCTACTAAGTTTTGTTGAATTTCTGAAAATGCCTACTTATGTTTTTTTTTACTATTAATAAATATTAATATTATTTAAGTACCAATTAAATGCAATTCTTAGAGCCACAGCTGTTTTTTTTTTCATCAAAAAATTTCTTTTTGATAAAAATCTTAAACTATGTATAACTTAACTAATTCACTACGAGATCAAAGAAACCAAGAAAAATCATTTCTAAAATTAGGATTCTCATTGAGTTCGATTAGGCTAAAATATTTTGAAATAGAAAAACATTGTGCGCAAAATTAAATTAAAAACAGTTTACTTCTTCATAATGCTTGGTTGAAATAACGTTTCAGTTTTTTATAAATGAACATTGGCAATTATTGAATATTTAACAGGCATGAAATGAAATACATTATACCTAACATCTTATGATACCAGAAAAGCTTTCAATTCCTTGTCAAACTCCATGTCTTAGGTTGTCCTTGGTGTGCCTTACAGTTTCTGTATTTTTAAAAAATTTGGTCAAAATCGTACAACCAAACAAATGAGCAACAATAGGTATGAGATCTATGCAATTGTTTGCATAGAAAAAATTTTAGTTATTGTAATATTGTGTTTCATAACAAAACGTAGGAGGGACTATAAATAGTTTTTCTACGTTGTTTATTTATTTACAACTTTTTTTAATAAATTTAATTAAAGAAATATTTTTATATCCTTTCTAAAGGGATGATTTTTTCCACAAAAAGGCAAATACCTAATCAGCATAAATGTTGAGTAATATTTTAGTAAGTCTCACGAAACCTTTGAAAACACATTTATTCCGTGCATTGATTAATAGGAAAAAATTGCAAGATTTTTCCGTAACTTAACTCTCATTTTAAGTTATACTTGGATTTTTAATTTCTTATAATATCGATTTTAACCCAATAATTGTACTTTATAGGTTTTCATGGACGTAGACTATGTCCACAGGTTTCGAGAGCCGCCATTCACCCCACCCTTGGCTCACAGAAAAACTACAGGCATTCTCATAGCAGTACCGTTTGTTGTTTGCTTCACAATCTTTGGAACCTTCAATCTCGTTGGTGGAACAGTTTTGACTATCATGGCATGCTCATCACAGCTTACACCAAAGGCAAAAGCAATGATACAGAGACTTGTACGTCGAGCAAACATTAAACTACAACCCCAAATCAATCCCATGCAAGTTGTTGGCATCATTCTGCTTCTAACAGGCTCTCTTTTGGTCATCATTGGTCTAGCTTTGGGTGTTATAGCTTGTAGGTCTGTCGATGAACACGAACGTCGAAGGAACGAGCGACTAGGTCTCTCTCACTCCGGAATTCCACTTTTCAGCTTAGCTGAACGAAGCAGCCGCCAAGCTTTATCGCTTTGTTCGACATCAATGGGTTCAAATCGGAGTCGTAATGGCAAAAGATCTTTGGTATCGGAAAAAACTGTCTCGCCAATATTGGAAGTGACAAGTGAAGAAGAAAATATGGATCAGGAAGAGGCGAAAAAGAAAAGAAAATCAGAAGTCGAATTTATTTTACCCACTTACGACAAAGTTCGTAGATCTAGTAGAGAAGCAGAAATTGACTCAAAGGTTGAGCTTTTGTCTGAGATGAATTTAGCCTCTTCAGAACCCCAGACACCTACGTTCCATCCAACTTCGAACAAATTAAGTGTTGAAGTTCAAGTTGAAACTGAACCGCTGGTGCTAGACCAAAATATTACAGAATCCGATTTATAATGATTAAAAAGTGAGGGAGAATCCTTACATTCATACGTTTTAGTATGAGTAAGTATCGAAGATTTTAACCAATGGTATAAAATGGTACCATTTTAACCCATGGTATTTCGGTGAAAATACGCATTAAGACTTTTCTTTGAACCCATCTGGGTGACATTTACGAGGAAGAGATTCTTGGAAAGCTGAATAATTGAAAATTTGTAAGGTTCAGAAGAATTTCTTTTTAAAAAAAATTCAGGCATTTGATGTAAATGTATCCCAAAACAAAATTTCATGAAACAAAATGTCACGTAGACAAAATTTTTTGAAGGAAGTTATTTCTTCAGCAAAATATCGTTTAAATAAAATATATCAAAAATTAGACCAGTGGTATAAACTATACAATTTTAACCAGTGGTATACTATTTTAACCAGTGGTATAAAATTTCATGAAGCAAAATATCATGCAAATAAAATTTTGGGAAGCAAAATATAGTTTCAATAAAGTATCAGCAAATTAATCAATGATATAAATCATGCCATTTTAACCAATAGTATTTTGGTAAAGATACATATTAAAACTTTAATTTGAAACCAACTGAACAACATTTAAGAAGAATAGATTCTTGGCAAGCTAAATCAATGAAAGTTTTTTGAGTTGAATGCAAGCTGAACTAATGAAATCTAAACTAATGAAAGTTTTCGATCTCGATGTATCACAAAATAAAATTTCATGAAACAAAATATCACGCAAATAAAATTTCGTGTAACAAAATATTTCTTTGACAAAATATCGGTTAAATAAAGTAACAAAAATTGACGTGTGTATAAAAATTACAATGTACAAAATATTGGATGGAGGCAGATTGCGATATCCCACTCGTAAAAAATTTCGATTCAAAAATTTTGAGACATTTTAAGTAATGTAGTTTCCCCTTTTTCCTTTTCACCAGATTTTAAAGAAATGTTATTTCTGTAACATTTTGTCTATGCAATATTTTGTCTATGCGATATTTTTTCCTTCGAATAATCAACCCAAAAGTATTTCTGTTTTTATAAT
The DNA here is from genome assembly GCF_043381705.1 of Parasteatoda tepidariorum. NCBI lineage: Eukaryota > Metazoa > Arthropoda > Arachnida > Araneae > Theridiidae > Parasteatoda > Parasteatoda tepidariorum. The sequence goes on along the minus strand of NC_092210.1, from coordinate 37,388,590 downwards.
TTAGTATTGATAAATAATAACATGTCAACAAAGTAGCAAACAGAAATATTGATCCATATCAGAAAGACAAGCGTCAATAAAATAAGTATTGTAAAAATTTTTGTGGTGCTCTTAATAATACTATTAATATGATATAGATGTTTGATGTTGTGTGTATTGATGTTTGACTTGAATATCAGCAGGACTTATAAATGTTTTATTTCAGAATAATCAAATGGAATCATCAAAATAGCATGAACAACTTCACATAGCATTATAAAAATGTCTACTGCGTATTCGTGAGACAGTTTCTTTATTTGAAATTTCTCTTTTCCATATTTGATACAACTTTGGAAATTTTAAACTAAATCTCCTAAGCAAAAAATGTTTTATTGAACTTTGTAATAAAAAGATTTAAAAAATGTTTGAGTTGATGGAATTTTTCTTTATTTATAGTACTGCAACATTTGTCCGAAGAGCTGAGAGAATGACGATTCTAAGTGATACTTTAATGATATTCTTATTGATTTTCCTGGTGATACTTTAGTGATATGCAAATGATGTTCTTTTTTTAGCTTTAAAATTTATACGGCGCTCGTATTTGTTACTGAATTCAACCTCTGTTTTTTGAATATATGTGAAGGTAAAACACGAAAATTTTATGGGGGTATATTGATTTATTCCTAACTCTCTTAAAATGTATGGAGATATATTCTCGGAATAAAATTTCAGCAGGCTCAACTAGGAGAGAAAAAAAATCACACTTTATTTAGTCTTATTTGTTCGAAAGCCATTAAAAACTATTCGCTGATTCCGCAAATTCAACAGCTGTTTAGTTTGCGTTTAACGGGATTTGACTAAAAAAATTGCAAGAAATTCGCACTTTGTTTTTTACTTTGAACTAGCTATTTTTGGTGAAAATTTGGCGAATGAAGGTACGACTGTGGAAAAATGAATATTTTTTTTTATCAAATTTTATGTAAAAATCTATCTATTAGAGCTGAAGAATACCAAAAATTTTCAACACCTTAAAAAAAGTGACAATTTTGTACGAAAGAAAGATATTTTAAACTAAACAAATTTTTAACTTTCATTAATAACTAAAAATAAAGTTCAAGTGTTTATTTCTATTGTGGTAATTCTCGCGATCATTCAGACATCCTCTGCTTTTATCTTACATCAAAATTTAAGTCGCAACTTTACGAATTTCAATTCTATAAAACTTAAACTCATTCGAACTGTCCATCTTCCAACATTCGCATTCCAAACCCAGTTCCACAATAAAAGCTGCACAAATTTCTGCCTTGCAGACAAAAATTAGTAAATACAAGTATCTAACCACGGACTTTGTAGATAAATCTCAGTATTTTCAATAAGGTTGAAGATCAATTCAAAGTTTTCTGTTATTGGGCTCTTGACTCTATCAAATGAAAGATTTTAGAAGGTTGTTCGAAGACTGTTTGTTGCCAAGCGCACTTTTAACATTATTATATTCCAGAAACAAAGATTATCATTTTGTGCATTCATCCACTCTAACCATAGCAATTGAATAACTTTTCAAAATAAAGTAATAAAATTGCATCATTTAATAAGACTAAAGTAAAAGTTTTCCCCAAGCAATCGCATATTTTATAATGTCACTTAAGCATCTTCATTTACTAAGCCTTCCTGCATGAGGATACGTGCATGTAATGTCCACATAGGATCGAATTCTGATGGTAGAAATTTTTTAAATTTTGATGCACGTTCTGGTAATACACGTTCAGTTTTGGGAGAAAAAATTTTGTTTATATTACACAAGTAACAGAAATGGTTTACTTGAAATCTTATCTGAAGTAGGGTAAAATAACCAGTGAAGGAACATTTCATATATATTGATTAAAAATAAGAATTTGAAAGTTTTTCTTTAGATTGATTGGTAACAATAGCTTACTGCCAAACAATAGGAAGTCATCAAGCAATGTTTTGGATTACCTAGTCACATAGGCTTCTCTGGAAAAAATTTTAAATCTGTTATTATCTCTGCAACACCTTGTTTCTTTGAAGGAATTATAAGGTGAGTGTTTGTATTTATATGTTTGAAGTGGAATAAACTGCATGTAATAGTTTTATTTTTCTCACTGCGAAAAAGAGAATTCAAAATATAGCTATTGAAGTTACGTTTTATTTTTTTAGTATCATAGCATAATAAAGTACTGAGATAAGGGGGTGTTTATTCACTGGATCACCAAACGATGAAAAACCAGTGAAGGAACAAGTGTTCCTTTACTGGGTTTTTTTCTAAGTTAATGAAAGTAAAAGATAAACTTCAATTTTCTTGTACCTTTAGTGATGTTCCGCATCAAAAGTATGTTAAAAATACGAAAAACAACTTCTAACCAGTGAGGGAACAGGCATGTTCCTTTACTGGGCATAGATTTCCCAGTGAATGAACAGTATGTGTTAATATGTTGACACCTTAATTTTCAATTGATGATTATAAAAAAAAAGTTTACATTTTCCAAGTATTTATATGTTATAATTTCAAGAATAGGCTTGTTTTTAAATATTGTATCCCTTATAAATTCATAATTAAAAAAGGTGGAAGTAGCGAAGATATTAGACAGAGAATAATCAAAGCAAGAACATGTTTTAAGGGATTACATAAATTTTGGAGAGAGTCAAATATTGAAATAAAGACAAAAATAGTTGTTTACAAAGCTATTGTTAGAGCAGTACTATTATATGGCGCAGAAACCTGGAAACAGACTAAGATCGAAATACAAAAATTAGAAACCTTTCAAAACAAATGTTTAAGATTTATTTTTAAAATTTTCTGGCCTTACAAAGTATCAAATCAAAATCTATTAAAGAAAGCTAAAATAAAAACAATCGAAGATGAAATTAAAAAACGAAGATGGAGCTGGCTCGGACATATCCTTAGAATGCCCAAAGAAAAAATTTCATCTGTTGCGCTTACATGGGCCCCTGATGGTAAAAGAACTAATTGAAGACCCAGACTTACCATCCAGCGCATGTTTTTGGGCGAATTAAAAGAATGTGGAATATCTGGCTGGGAGGAAGCAAGATCTATTGCTAAAGACAGGAGGCGTTGGAGGGATATGCTGGAGGCCTTAAGTGCCCAAGGCACGTAGAGGATAAGTAAGTAAGTAAGTATAAATTCATAAAGAGCATTAAAAAATAACAAAAATTAAGTGTTCCTTTACTGGGTGTTCATTCACTGGTAAGAGCTGTTCCTTCACTTGGTTTTCTTACTACTTGTTATTTGAACCTTCAAAACTTTAAGACAATAATATGTAAGCTCTCTACAATTTTTTTACATAATTTGCAATTAGTAACAAATATGTTGACACTGTATTTAGCTAAAATTATAAATTTTGAAATTAATATGATTTTTTAAAAGGCAAGCGAAGCTTAAGTGTTCCTTCACTGGTTAGCTTACTCTAATCTAGAATAACAAGCATTTTGACATGGATCAACTGCATAGTTTCGCCAACCTAAAGAAACGTAGTGTAAGTACATTACCAAAATTGACAGTATAATCTGCAGAAAATAACAGTTTTTTTCTCAGAAAAACACTGTTTAAAGAAAAATACAGATTTTTTATTTTATTTTTAGCCATTATCGTCGAAATGTAAAACAATTCTCCCATTCTTTTGAACTTTCTTGGCATATTTAACGGTTTAAAGGTGTTTTGCTGACAAAACGGGTTTTTCTGTGACTTCCATCCCAATCATAAGTGCATTAAAACCGTCAGTTCAAACTCTAATTTTTGTCATTCAGGTTTGCATACAGTACTATAACTTAATCTTTCTTCAAATTATTTTACGATTTATTTCTTCAAATCATTTCAATTTAATTATTTTCTGTAAATGATTTCGCGATTAAGAAATGTTACTTTTCAGCAAATATTTTATGTTTTTGTGAATCGCATAAATAAAATAGCGAATCGAAGTCCTTGTCAACATCATACATATTGGATTACTATGTTTCCTTTGAAATGTTTCTTTTCGATCTAATTTTTAGGTAGTTAAATTGCTAGATAATTTTATAAATGTGGATCACTACAGTTTTAAATGTTTTTGCACTTAAATATGATGTAAATAAAACTTTCAAGGTAAAGACAGCTTAAGATTTTTCTTCATAACGAAGACTAGGTCTTCGGTAGCTCAGAGCTTCAGATCGCTCGCCTCCCAAATGAGTTGACCCAGGTTCGAATCCCAGCGTTGGCTGATCATTATTCTGCTCACGACTCTCACCAGCCACAATTATGACATAATATTTTTCTGCTTAAATAACGAAATTTTTTTTAAATATTAATCTTTTTTTTTTTGTTAAAATAACAATTTAATTTTAATAAAAAAGTAATAATTTAATTATAATAACAATTAAATAACAATAAAACATAATACTTATCATAAAAAACAGTTGACGATTTTTAAATAACGGTATTTTTCTGCGAAATAATTGGGCTTATTGGTTTTACTGACATTATTTCATCGTAAATGTAATTTTTTCTTTTTACAGTGCAGGAAAATCTTATTATCAAAGTCTTAACGTTAATACTGATACGTTAAGTAAATATTTCTCATATTATGCAGATTTTATAAAAACAATAACAATTATTATTATTATTTACATTTTAGAAGCTTACACGAATTTATTTGAACTCTTTGGTTTTATTTGAAAATAAATAACTTTTGCGTTGTTACCCCTTGCTCCAAAATGAAAATTTTTTTTGAATATATAGAAGCTCTATGAAATGGTATTAGAGATTAATAAAGATTATTGATGCGTATTCACAAAATTAAAATACTCTCCTCATATAATAATTTACATGCGTATGTATATTCCATTGATATTATACTCACAACTTCAACTGAAAAAACAAATCGAAAAACTTTTAATTTCAGAATCAAGAATTAAGTCAATAAATGTCTTCTCTTCTATTATTCTTTTTTAAATAATAGTTATTTTTCTGTCTGCATGTGTCAACAACTAAAGACTTCTGAATGAAATTAAATTGAATCACTTCTTGAATTTATCGTCTAAAGAAGTGCACAAAAAAGTTAAGAAAATTCTTAATTTCAAATCCTCGTGAATTGAAATGTATTTAAAAAATAAAAAGCAATTTAGAGTGTTTTAACAATACATATTTTCATTAACTTATGGACTGAAAAGTCAGTTTGAAATATGAAGTTAAATTTTAATGAATCGTTACTAAAACTACATCTTGAAAAGCTGGTGATGAATTAAAACTTCAGGTAGTTTCACTTTCACTTTAAAAGACAATTAAACGTCGAAGTTGATGATTTTGAAAGAAAACAAACGACGCGATAATTACGTTCTAATAATTTCTAAAGAAAGTTAAATTTTCCGTTAAAAATCTCACATTAATGTTCGTTTTAGAAATCATACGCATGCGAAGTGTAATAGACAGGGTTAGTCCTTCGTCATCAACGACGTCACTAGCTCTCTTCGTTCCAAACTTTGTTTTGGACGGAGCAAACAATATGGCGTTTCTCATGTAGTTAAAAGTGGGTCAACTAAATCTTTGAATATATTAATATAGAGTCGAATTTAGCCACTGAAATGGCAAGAAAAAGTGTTGCATATATTAATATGATGTTAATCTCTTTTTATGATATTAATTGGAGTAGCTTATTAATTGTAAATGATTATGAAAACTTTTTGTATGTATGATTGGGAGAATTAGTATTTAATATTTACCATATAAATTGTAGTTATAATCTGGAAATCGGAAATTTGTGAATCTTATTATTTGGAAAATGTTATTTCTAATTTATGTTTAATTTTTCTTAAAATATGTATATTATATTAAATAAATTTTTTTTTATAATATTGAGACAACTTATTAATTGTAAATAATAATGAAAATTTAAAAACAAATTAAAAAGTTATGTAAGGAGCATGAATAAAGTCAGATAAGTTAGTGAAAATTATAAAGCATTTAAGATACACGTTTTTAAAATAGTAAATTTACCAATAAATTTGAGCTAAAATGATAGGAAGTAAAAAAAAAAAATATTATGTAAACAAGATCTTAACACAGACGTTGACAGATCTTAAAACATATTTACAACCAAATTATGAAATAAATTTGGATGACTTGAATGTTACGTTCACTGTAACAAATAAAATATTACTATGAAGGTAATTTAAAAAATTTTGATTTAGACTGTTAAATGCAAATTTTATTCTCTAAAAAGTGATAACAGTAACATTTGCCAAATATAAAAGCTGTATAACTAAATATGTATACATGCATTAAAGAGTTAAGTTTCTAAATTAAAAAATTTCTTAAAAATTTGAATTATATTTATTTGAAATGCATGCGAAATTAATATTAATAAATAAGTAAAATTTAAACACCTATGTGAATACATAGATTAATAAATATGAATGTTAAATAAAAGTTTATGTATGGGATAAGTATGTTTTAAAGAATTCTAAAAAAATTCCTGTTGCACTTTCTTATCAAATAAAATAGGAATCTTAGATTTTAAGATAAATTCATATATAACACCTAAAAAAATTGTTCCCCTCACATTTTAAAATGAAAATTAGAAATTTAAAATTTTAAAATAATTCAGCTATTCTATATATTAAAATTCTGGAAACTAAACATAGTATTGACCCTTTTAACATAACACTACACTGCACTATCATAACACTACACATTAACATAGCACTACACTAGTAACGTTAAGAATACTCTGATATTAATTATCTAATAATAAGGTATCTTAATTTTCTCAAAAAATTAATGCATAAAACTATTGTTAAAAACTAATTAATGATGATGTTGACAAATATAAACAAGAAAAAATCTCAAGTCAAAATAAATCTCAGTTTAAACTAAAACTCTGTGTACATTTAACAATATGTATACATATTAAATAAGTTAGTTACATAATTTATTCCTATTTAGTAGTTAAAAACTAAAGCTAATGAGAATTAGCAGCAATAATCAGTAAATCTTAAGCAAACAAAGTTTACAATAACTGCAAATAACTACAACTTTTGAAAACTTTTAAAGGTCGAAATTTTGACAAAAAGGAAAATGTAATGAAATATGTATTTTCTTTTTCTAAATAAAAGACCAGCGATAATTTTTACTAAGTTTATTTCCAAAAAAAAACATTGTTAATTTAATAGGTGTGTTGAAATTAATGAACATATATTTAAACAAAATATTCAGAAGCTGAAAACAAAATTTTCTATAACCTGCTCAAAATTCTCTTTTTTAATGTTCGAGCAATCAAAATATTTACAATACTCTTAAAAGATGCACATAACCAGTATTCAAGCAGACCATAACAAATATTTTATTGGCTTCAAATTTACTTGGAAAATAACATAGAAAACTTTCTCCATTATAAGCTCATACTATAACTATAAAATCAAGAGAAAATGTTGGATTAATAAAATCATTATTTCTGAGTGTATATAATTTCACATCCAGTGCAAAATATACAGATTTTCTTTCACACTTATCAAGGAAATGATAAGATAATAAAAGAAATTATCGGCATAAATTGAACTTCATTAACGAGTAACGCATAGAGAAGATTCTTTGATAATTATATATCTGCAGATATTAAAATTCCTTTTTTTTCTGTGTTTATTATTTTTAAAAACTGAAACTAATTCTCAGTATTGTCAAATGAAAGAAAACCTTCTTAAAACAGTTGAGTGGCAGTAATGGAGTTAATTAGGAATTATTTCCAAATAAATCCCGAAAATCAAAGGTACAATTCCTTTAAGGATAGATGCATTAAATTATTTATCTCTCCGATGTCGAACGAAAACAATTCTTGAATTCCCCAGTGAAATTTACCTTCAGAGAAGTCCTTTAACTTCAACTCACTTATTTTAATGCATTAAACAACGGAACCACAGAAATGATAAAATTTATGATTTAGATATAGCGTTTCGTTGATGTTTCGATAATCTGATGTTTTTATTAATAAATGTTATTATTACAGATAGGCATTATTTATTTATTTTGTAATATAGGTATGGGCAAAAGGGGATCTCATGTCCTCCATTTGTATTGCTATTTCGATGCAGTAAAATTTTTAGGAAATTTAACGAACTCTTTTAAATAAAATATTTGGTTATAGAACTGAATCAAAACTTTTTTTTAAATATGCGTGTTTTTCTCAGATAGCTCAGAAAATGGAGCAAATCTTTCGATTAGAAAACAAAGGTTCGAATCCCAGCAACAGTTGGTCTATTCGAATTCTACACCAGGCAAGCATCAACCTTCTTAAAGTCGCAAAATAACCACAATGGTTCAAGGGTCAAAGTTTATAATTCTTTTGGTGTTAGACTAATTTTTTACGTCGGTTTTTATCACCATGAATACTAAGTATGGGTTAGTTTCATCAAAAAAGTTCCTCAAATTTACTCCGAATGCTCGACGAGGAATTATTATATCGTCTTCTGAGATAGACTCAAAATTACAAGAACCAATGGCGTGAAATATTAAGTTTGAAAATCAATTATATAGATTAGCTAATTAGTGCCATTAATGAATAAAATAATCCATTTAAATAAAACAGAATGCCATATGTATGTACCTTATGCAAATCCGCACGGGCCGGGATAGCCTGGTCAGTAGGGCGCTGGGCTCATGTCCGAGAGATCGTGGGTTCGAACCCCGCCGGCTGAAGACTCCCAGTGTAGTTGGTGACTGATGCACGTAAATTTCTGTCGAGTCGCAAAGTCCTCCATGTTCCCATAACAAATCAAAACCTCTGGGGTTCTGGATTGGAGATCGATCGTTCTCTGATTCAGGTCAAAATTACGATCTGTGAATGAATGAATGGGTCCGCCTTATAAACAGGTGTGATGTATGATGTGGCAGAAGTCGAATTCTCGGCCATAGATGGCGCCACTGAAACACAAGAATCGCACACTCTGCCTTAAATTTGCTCGGTTTCACCAAGCAGGCTTGCCCGTGTGGCAAGTGGCATTAGAACCAACCAACCATGCAAATCCGCAATTCGTAACCAATCCACACCAAATTTGGTATCCATACGTTCGAAGATACAGCGAACCTAACTATCTACTTTTAATTTTCCTGTGATCATCGGCTCGCACTACATCCCATAGGAAGAATTTTCCATAGGATTTAATACAGATTTTTCATTTAGAACAAACAGTTAGCTTGCAGCTCTAATCAATCAAAAATAACTTTTATTCCATGTATTAAATACATTATGTATATATTATTCACTTTTGTTTTCCTGTTTTATTACAAGTTAAATCTACGATTCTACGAAGTAAATGTACTGCAAGTGAAATAATTTCTTTCTAGGAAATCATGATGTAGTCAGAATGAACAATTATAATATAATTACGAGAGTTAATATATTTTTAGCATCAATGGATACTTTCATCATTACAAAATCACATCATCGCCTATGATAAATTTATGTTTCCATGAAATAGATTTACTTTAAAAAAAGGGGGAGCAGCAATACTATTTTAAATGAAATGATCATTTCATTTAAAACAGTATTGCACTTTTATGCCTTTTCGATTTATTTCTTAATTATTACTCTGAATTTACCAGTTCATTTTACCAGTTTCTAGCTGCATCTAATGAATCACAAAATTTGATCACTCGAAAGAGTTTAATTTCAGAGAGGAAAGGGTTATTCCAGTAACTTCCCTTGCGGAATCTGATGAAATTACTACACCTTTATAGACTGAAACTAATGAAGCAATTTTATTACATCCGTCACGTTACTTATGTTACTGAAGATATAAGTTATTTTATACTAGTGTGGTAAGTTCCTTGCTATTTTTGCTCACCAATCTCAACGATGGTTACGCAATGAGAAAAATTAAAAACGTTTTTTTATTTTAAAAAAGTCCCAACACATTTTATTTTATTAATACAGAAGTGATACCACACGCTTGGTTTCCAATTCTTGTGAGATAAACTTTAAACCTAAACCTTTTATTCGGCCATCATAGAAGCGACACCCAAATTTTTTTAAATAATTTTTATTTAATTTCTGGTTCAAATAAAGATTCGTTAAATATCTATGAATAAAAGAGGAAAAGAAATTCTTTATATGGTTTTAAAAATATTTATTTTGTATTCATTATTTTACGTTGACTAGACAGTTTTACTCATAAAATTTATTAAAATGTAATATAACTTATTAAAAATAAAATATAACAAGTTATCTTTAAATGACTGTAAAACATTGACTAAAATATCTTTATCACGAAATACAGTATTGAAAGAAAGTTTTGCACGATTACTTTTTAATATAATAACTGAACAATACTTTAATTTTTGAAATATCTCTATAATCAAAATAAAACAAAATAAAAAATACCGTTAAATAAGATAAAATAAATATTTTAGCTGTAAACAATACCTTTATAACTTTTACAAATTTAATGGGAATGACTGACTATCATTGAATTCTGGATTTATCTTTATAAAAACTAAATCAGATGTAGCTATTTATTTGCCCAACAAGAATGAAATCATTTTGAAATTATTTTTATGCATATGGGTGATGCTACAAATTCTTAAATATATTTGAAGCATAAAATTCTTTAAGACAAATTTTGTTTTAAAAAAATTGAAAAATTAATTACTAAAATAATTTAAAGGTTAACTAGTTATAACATAGCATCAGCAGTCTTTAAAAGTCTTCTTAAAAAAAGTTATGTTAATGATATACAAATACTCGTGCGTTTCATAGCAAAATTTATATTTCCAAGTACTTTTTTGTACCCAAATGCATACATTTACATGCGCATATTTATAAACCTAATACTAACATCGATATAAATATTAATTATAAATTATAATAAAATTAATATAACTATTAATATTATTATACGTATTTATCATTTATATGGCTAAAGAATAAGTTGAGGAATGAGAAAAAAGGCATGTTGATAACAAAGTAGATTTTATTTTGACTAGGGTTTCATTTGTTTATTTGCTCAACAATTATATTGCAGACAGTGTTATCTTTAAACGAATTTAAAACTAATTTATATTAATAAATTAATTTTAATTAATATTAATAAATTAATTTTAATTAATATTAATGAATTAATTTTAATTAATTTTAATAAATGATTTTAATTAATATTAATAAATTAATTTTAATTAATATTAATAAATTAATTTTAATTAATATTAATAAACTAAAATTAATTTATATCTTTTTTTAAGCCACGTTAATAACAAAAGTTTACACTTGCCTTGAAAATGAAGCAAAGCTTCGTCAAATCTATTAAGAACATCAATCTACAACTTCATTCAAAATAATAAGTTGTTAAGCTTATTATAGAATTGTAGTGGCAATTTCAGAAATTTTAACTGCTGAGAAAATATATTTATGCTTTTCGGCCAAGTGTATGACAGTAAAGTCAAGGGACAAATTATTATTTCATAGTCAATGCAAAATTAATATTTAATTATACTTTTTTTGTCAAATAATTAATTTTAGTGTTAAATAATTCAATATTATATTCACGTGCAATTGAAGATAAAGTTTCCTCTTTCAAATGTTTTTGGAAAATGCTTTTTTAAGGGATAAAAAAATATCAACTTTAAGTAGAAAATATTTTTATTCCAATGCCCACCCGATTAACACTCTTTATTCAGGTTTCAGTAAAGAAGATTTGCTAGCTACTCTTTCAGGGGCACCATATTAGGTGGATCAACGTTGCTCCCATAGCAAAAACAGATAGTGCAGAAAATGAAAAAACATCTATGTCTTGTCAGGGATTCAAACCCAGGACCTTTCTGATGCGAGGTCAGCTCTCTGGCCACTACACAGTCCAGTCGGCTGATGTAGAAAATAGTGATGCTTCAATTTTTCTCCAGGAGGATATTTTTTTATCGGGATAGTCTTAATTATGTTGGTGAAAGTTGCGAGTAATCTATAACAGGCTGGATGATTTAAGTAAATGTCATATCTGTTGTCCTGAAAAGAAAAACAAACTTTATTCATAATCAATAGTTGGTAGAGCCTCCACGAGAGGTAATTACAGCGTGAAACCTCCGGGGCGTACTTTAAACAAGTCCTTGTGTGAAGGATAGTGATATTTTCTTCCACTCGGCTTGGAGAAGACATGTAAGTTCCCTCACCGATTTTGAAAGGGTAGTACACCTCTTAATTCGCTGATCCAACTCTTCCCAGAGGCTCTCGATAGGGTTCAGGTCTGGGCTCTGGGCAGGCTAGTTCATTCGACTAACCCCATTGGCCCCATATCAAGCCTTGGTAACATTACAGCTGGCATTGTCGTCCTGGAAGTAACAGGGGTCCAACCCGTAGAACTACCCCAACGTAGGAAGCACATTGTCATCCAAAATAGTGCAGTGGGCATCGGCGTTGAGTGTACCATGAATGGGGACCAAGGGTCCCAAGCCATACCAGGAGAAACAATTCATCTCAGGACCGCAGATATAGTCATTTGCATAGATGTCCAAATACTCATTAGTAGATAGTGTATTTACATGGAAAGCTGATGAACGTTTTATTATTCATCAAGCATGAAAACTTAGCAAAAGGAATACATTATGCAATGGGTCTGAATGTTAACTTACCATATTGATAACAATATCATAAATATGTACTCCAGATAATATAAGTTTGACACTGGCAACAAAAGAAACTTAATCAATTAATATTTTTTGTAGATCAATGCGAATTAATATAATTATGTAAATTACAGAAATGAAAGCCAGCTGTTCTTCAATCTAATATTATTTCAACAAAAAAAAATTCTCGAACTAGTTTTTTTGATTTTAAACTAGATGCTATTTTACTTCAGAGAACGCGTGTGTCACCCAATATTACGGTACCCCATTCGTGGTTTACTTCTGTCCCTATTTAAGAGGACAATATTTTACAAAAACACACAGGAAAAGGAAAGGAAATAAATCTCTAAAAATTTTCTTTAAGAGTATATTTACCCTATAATAATGCAAAATATTCGGAAAAATAGACTTCAAAAGATGATATGAAGAACAATACCTGTTCCTTGAATATTTCTCTTAACTTCTATGAAAAATTATAATTGTAATACAGAGTGTCCCAAAATTTAAGTTTGTTAATTAAATATTTCAATTGTAGTTTTGCTTAAAAATGGCTCGATTCAGAACCTTACCATGTTTATATAATGTCAAACCCTGGGGGATTGTCAGGGCGGTCAATTATATCCTTCAAAACGGGAAGTTTCAAGAGTAAGATAATGCTAAAAATATTGTGAAAACGCATGCTGCTCTTTTATTTTGTACTTTAAAAAAACCTGATCTGTCAGATGTTAGGTTGTTTTTCCCCCTCTCGTTTGCGACCTTTTTTTTTTAAATTACACATATAGCATGTGACAGAATTAAAAACTCGTGTGAGTTTTAGAACACCCTAAGTAAAGTTAGTTCATAAGGGGGATATATTCCTTCCATTTTTAACTTCGAAATTTTCGCACTTTATACCGAACCATTTCCTAATAAAATTTACTTAACATTCTATAATAATTGCTTGTAAATGTTTATCACAATTACTTTCAAATACAAACTTGCTTAATTTTATAATACCATTTAATACCAAATAAATCCATTTAAATAAACTTAGTTTAATCAAATGAATAAATTTAAATTTCAGAGAAAATGTAATCTTTAAATGTAACAATTTTCTTACAGTCGAATTAAATTTCTTTCATTAAGAAAAGATGCAATTATTTATCAATTTTTCTAAATAATCAATATAAATGTGCAATCTTGAATGATTCAAGAAATTTTACTGTTTTCATTTAATTAAGAAAAATTTATTTAATGAAAACCGACTAGATAAGCACTCTTTTTATCTAATTAATAAAATAGTGAATAATTCCTAAAATAAAATCACTGAAATAAAATTTTCCCTAATATCATTCGGCAATTTCTCAAAGTACATATAGAAACACTTCAGTCTTTAATCAATTACTCAATAAGACCACTTATAATGTATGAAAAAAAAGTTTTTCATAATTCACGAGAAATTTAATAACACTTCAGATCTGAAAATAAAACTAATTTTAAAAAAATATTTCTCGAGTTCCCATCTCAGAAATAATACATTAATTTTAAAAAAAATTGGAAACTCTTATTACATATTGTTTAACGACATTTTTGTAACAGGTCTTAAAGTGGAATACGGAATGAAGATATACTTTAAGAGCTATCATCTTTTATCACGAAATTGAAAACAATCCCTGCTTTTATTTTATTTTATATCAGCGAACATTTTAAAATATTTTCAATATTTGTAATTTAAATAAGATCATACTTTCACATTTTTTTCTCCGTTAACTAAAGAAAATCTTTGTTTATTCAAGAGCTCATCTGGATAAAACAATGTAAATAAAATTAAAACCGATATTTAAGAAAAATGATTTTCTATAAATCTTACACTTTAAGAAAAAGAAAGAAATAATTGTAATCTAAAGAAACCCGGGTTAATATTTCATTTATTAGGTACTTATTTAGCAACAATTCACAACATCCTGGAATTTATTAATATACAGAATATTTTTAATCCCTTGCCATTTAGTTTCATACTTTTTGTCGAAAACAAATTAAGGGGTAATAAAGGGATCGAAAATAAAACAATGAAGTAGAAGATATAGGAATGAAAATGGGAAGGAGATAATTTCATACAAAATGGTACCTTTCAAAATTGGAAATTGGCAAGCCAAAGCAATTAAAAATTTTTTAATTCGGCTAGGCTATTCGGCTCTAAGCAAACGACCGGTGTTACTTTGAAATGCGCCTACAAAACTTACTGCAATAAGTCTAAGAAATTATAATTAATATAGACAGTCTACAAAGAGTTCGGATTTTCTATCAATCTATAAGCCTCCCAAGGCGGAGACCCAGGTTCGAATACCAGTGGTGGCTGGTTGATAGGATTTCTGCTCCTGGCTCGCACTAACCACAGTGCTGACCTAAAAATATTCCCACTGGTAGACGGTTCATGGGTTAGAATCCCTTTGTGGTGGGGCTAAACGAGGGTGGTATTCATGTTTTTCCTCCCCATGTAACGCAAATGTGGGTTACATAGGGAAAAAGTCTTCCACGATGGCTAATTTGTTACAATGTTTGATCTAAGAATTCCCTTATCTTCTGGGTTAGGCTCAAAATTGCAAGGCTACGTAGTTGAACATTGATTGCTGTAAACTCAGAAATAATTCGGCTGTTCAACGCCAGTAATAAAATTAAAATAAAATTGCCTATGTTATAAATAACAACAAACTATAAATAACTCAATTGACTCAATTTGATTAAGATTTTATTAGTTTGCTTTTATGATTGTAACATCCTGCAATCGAAATTTCGAACGATTTCCAACTATTAGTTTATCCTCAGAGTTTTGACATGTTTGATTCAAATATTTAAATATTTCTTATCTATGAATTTCCTTAGAGACTAAACTTACAAAAAAGGTCTTAATCCTGAGTTTATGTTTCATTCAGCATTCTTTTGCCTTAATCAAAATAAAATAGCTGACTTTGCGTCAGCGCCACGCTGTTTTCTCTGTTGTGGTCGTTTTCCTATAAATGACCACTACATTCTCCACTGTACCACTGTAGAATTGGGCGTGGAACATCGATCACGATGAGATATTGGGGGGCTAGGAAGCACCTAATGAGGAAATGATTTTTTATGTTTCTATTCTTGTCCTTTTTTGTATTCTCTTATTGTTATACTGTCACTACTTTTGCCATTGGAAGTAAATATAAATAAAATATATTAAACATAAAACTGAAAGAAAAATACAAAGTTAAAAGAAATATAGCCTTATCACGCACACAGAAGCTCTTTACTGACAGGTAATTTTTTTCAAATTATTATCTAGACTCTCAGATGAATCGGTTACCATAATTACGGTAGTTTGTATCCGGTTAGAAGATTCTACCACTTTAAAATCGTATCAAATTGAATCACGTTTCCGTTACAGTTAAACCATAGTATCGTGTAAGTAAAGTAATCGTGTAAGTAAAATGAAGTAATGAAGTAATATGGTTCAATTTGAAGGTGGTAACAGACTATGAAGGTGGTAACAATTCGCTATGAAGGTGGTAACAATTCACTATGAAGGTGGTAACAGACTTAAACAATATTGATTCATGTTTCTCAAATTATTATCTATACATTCTCAGATGAAGCCGTTCAAATTGAACCATAATTACGGTATTTTGTATACTATGATAATTTTCAGCAACTTTGAAAATTGTCAATTTGAGCCACGTTTCCATTTAAGTTAAACCATAGTATCGTGCAAGTAAATTAATGAAGTAAGGTAATTGGTTCGATTTAGCACCTCATGAAGGTTGCAGCTGACTTAATCAAAATTACTGATATTTCCCTCAAATTAATATCTACACCCTAATAAATCGGTTATGCGTTGAACCATAATTACGGTATTTTGCATACGGTGAGAAGTTTTAGCAACTTTAAAAATGTGTTAAATTGAGCGACGTTTCCGTTTAAGTTAAACCATAGTATCGCCTAAGTAAATAAATGAAGTAAGGTAATATGATTCATTTTAGCACCTTATAAAAGTTTTAGCAGACTTGCACAATAATGCTGTTCAGCCCACTTCAAAAACCGAGTAAATGAATGTTTAAATCAGAAAATTTTTTAAGTAATTAATACTTAGAATTAGCTGGGCATAAAACTGAAAGAAAATATTAAGACAATTCATTTTTCATCATATAATTCCTATTAATATTAATAATAAAAAGACTATTTAAATTTCTTAAATTATTTTTAATTGTAATAGTTTTCTAATACATTTTACATCTATCCTTTGAGAGCTTGTTTTCTACAACATATTCCGTAAGTGGAAGAAGAGAACAGAAAAAGGGATTAAGTATTCGATATCACTAATCTAACAAATTAAGTCTTAGTCATAAAAAAGTAATGCAGCGGCGTTTAGGAAAGAAAGAAAGCCTATACAACCTTATATAGGTTTATTAGAAAAAAAATACAAATAAAAATATGCAGGAAAGACTAAGACTTAACTTGTTGAAGCCCCATTCTTGATGAATTAATACGATGAAAATCCTTTGCTCACTACTTAATTAAATGTAAGTACTTAATTTTATATATAAACTTTTTTTTAACTCTTAAAAAAATGCATACTTAACTCCATCGCTAATATACTATAATTTATTGTAATACAACCTAGCATTAAGAGAAGAAACATGATGTAAAAATTAAAAGAAAGAAAAATATTTTTATGGTGAAAAAAAGTTAATTTTTTCTTCTACAGTCCAATAAACTATTAATATTTATCTTTTAAAATAACAGAAGATAGTATAAGCTATTATAAATTAGTGCTTCTATCATAATTTAGTTTTCATTTTGATTTGCATTATTTTAAGTAACTAATAATGAGCTTCTAACAGCAAATGGCTCTAGAGGGCTATTTTGGGCATTTAGTTTTATTAATACTGTTGGTGGTTTCATATAAAGCTTTCTGTGATAATAATAATTATTAATATACTCCTTTTTATTAAAAACTTCGTTCAAAAATAGGCTCTTATTTTCAAAACTTTCTAGACGTGATTGAGAGGAAACAAAAATCATTTGAAATATAAAACGTTAAGCTCCTAAAGAAAAATGGAATATTAAATGTTTCAAATTACTTTTGATTCGACTTATTCACTATGGTTAGTCTTAATAATAGGCGCCTATTTTTTAACGCTTGAAACATGTCGACTGATATTTCCTATTTATATATTTTTGAAGCGAATGAAGTTTCTAATCAAAGGTAATATCTTACCGCTTCAGTTTCTTGGGATAATTTATTTGACGTATTCCTTATTCGGATATTTATTTCCTGAATATTTATTTTGTACTGTATTTAATTTATTCACAAAATTTTGGATATAAAGCAAATGCTTTGATGTCATTTATTGAATGCGATTTATTTTCGTACCATAAAAAACTGAGGAAAAACTTATGCGTAATATTTCACTTTGTTTTCAATTCAAAATGTTGGCTATTTTTAATTAAATGCAATTGCATGTTTTTGATTTGTTTTTCACCTAGTTGAAACATAGTTCAGTTGTTAAATACAACAACAGCGATGGTGTTCCAACATCGGTGTTCATTTAGATGAAATATAGTTCAGTTGTTTAATACAACAACAGCGATGGTGTTCCAACATTGGTGTTCACTTAGTTGAAATATAGTTCAGTTGTTAAATACAACAACAGTGATGGTGTTCCAACATTAATATGATACTGTGGTTGGTGTGTTATTGATCCCGACACCCGGGAGACATTAGACTAAGAGAAACACCCATGGACTTTCAGATTGGTGGTTGACCGTAGGCAGGGACGGATCAAGACACTTTCAGGCCCAAGGCCCACAAAATTTTCCGGGCCTCTAACAAAATATTTTGAAATTAAATTTCTGAAGAGTAGTCCTAACAATAAAAAGAATCTATTGAACTGCATGGTTCAAGAGAAACGTTCGTAAAAATTTCGAAAGCAGACAATTGAAGATTATTTTTCTAAGATAAAGTTTATGCGCCTAAATATTAGAGCAAAATATAAAATGTTGTATGAAAGTAAAAAATAGTTTGGTGACCACAAAGAAGTGAAATCAGTGATATTTGCTAAAAGTCACTGATTAGCTGAATTATTTTAAAGATTGTAACCTTCCATCTACAGCTTTACATATTTGTTAAGAATAAGCTTTTAGTTCTTGTTGACACTAATCATTCATAAGAGACTTTGTGAATATGCATTCCCGTTGCATTTGCTTAAGCCGTTGGAGTAAAATTTGCGCCAATTAAAATTCAGCTGTACTTTTGAATTTGATAAATGCAATGTTTACACGAGTTTGGTTTGTCACAATACAAAGAAAATTCGAAATTTAAAAAAATACCTTTTTTGAGAAAAACTGTTTCTTTCAGTATTTAAAAAAAGTAATATTGTGAGCTTTTTACTAATTTTTTGAGGTCCCCCAGAAAGTTTGGGCCCTAAGCTTGTGCCTATTGGGCCTCGGCAATAATCAGGCCCTGACCGTAGGGCTAAATACCGATCTTATAAAAAGTCACCTCGTTCAAAAACTCGTGATAAATTATCCAACCGCACTAGGTTCCCTTGTCAGAGACCTAGCCTAGATAAAAAAAAAATCTTCAACTAGAACTTTAAGAGATACATACCAATCAAAACGAACTCATGAATTATTTAGAATGAATATAAATGTTTTAATTTTAAAAAAATGCTTGATGCATTTGAAATTAGTATCCTTTATTAGATAAATTATAAAAATCGTCCCCTCTTTACTCCTCCCCTATTTCAGAAAAAATAGTGAGCTGAACTTATGAGTAAATAAATAAAAATTATTATATTAATTTAAAAAGATGCTAACCATATAAATGAACTATAAAATGCAATTAGTTTTAATAAGAATGCTATGATTTTTAATGAGTAAAATTTTAATGATTAAAAAAAGAATTTTTTTTCTTCAAAACCCGAAGCTTATACGGATAACAGTACAGAAAAAAAATCTAATTATATCTTATTTTTCAACTCTAGTTATGAAGTAGATAATTTTTTCTTAAATAATGTTACAAAATAGTGAAAAATAAATATTTATCTAATTAAATGAAGAAAAAGTATTTCTTTAATTGTTGCAACGGATTTTTTGTTTTACTTAACAGGTAATTGGGGAAATAATAGGAAAAAAACGTTTAATGAATCAGCAAAATATTTCCCTAAAATTCGAAGAAAAAAAAATCAAAGCATCGACAATGATGGTAGTAATTATAAGTAAGGATTTATTTCTGTATGCCGATTGGCAATGTTGCGTGAGCGGTTCGTTTCAATTACAAAAAATTATGAGCATCATTTTTTAATGTACTCTTGATTAAAACAAGTAAATTACTTTTGATGTTAAAAAAATAGTCCGACATTATAAATATATTTCGCTTTAGGTTCTAAAGATATTATGGTACAATTCAAAATTTTTAACATTGTTGCATTCTTGAGGGTGGGAGTTGGGGATCTTTAGCGAAGATGGAGAAAAGTTATATTTAAAATAATGAAATATAAATTTTTCGAAATAATTGAAGAAATAAGTAAACTAATCTCGTATCTATATACACCGAAGAGCCATTACATTATGACCACCCTCCATCTATAACAATGGGCTCGCCCAGGTTTTCATGATTTCTTGCCAAGGAACAATGTTTTCATGGGGCACATTAGGACCCATAATCCTCATAGAACAATCCCTGACGTCTGTAAGCTACTTGAACATAGTTGCAGACCAGGTCCACCCATTCATGGCAACAGTTTTTCCTGCGGGGTATGGTGTTTACCAACAGGATAATGCACCATGTCATAAGGGTCGAATCGTCATGGATTGTTTCGAGGAACATTCCAGTGACTTTCAAGTCATGTCTTGGCCCCCAAATTCACCTGACCATAATCCAATTGAGCATTTGTGGTTCTACTTGGAAAACCAAATTCGTGCTGCCACGCTACCCCCTCGCAATGTGAAGGAATTGCAGGACCAGTTGGTGAGAGCTTGGTAACAGATACCTCAGACTACATATCAGCACCTAGTGGAATCAATGCCACAGCGGGTGCTAGCAGTTTTGAGGCCTAAAGGGGATCCTACATGTTATTAGCAGGGTGGTCATAATGTAATGGCTCTTCGTTGTATAACATAATAGTCTAACACGGTTTTTCATTGTTGTCGGTGTATTTTTACTGGCCAGAAAATGAAATGGAAAAATCCAGTTTTTTAGCATTGATTTCGACATTGTCATCAGCATAAAATGAGTAAAAGTCTTAAAGGTATTGTTTTCCTATAAATATTCTGTATCCTTAATTTAAAGACATTTGTTTATTATTATGTTTATTATTACGCTTATTATTATGTTTATTATTACGCTTGCTTATTATTACGTTTTTGATTTTGATTGTTTTCTAAAATAAAAGTTTAAAACTAAGAAAATTTTTTTTGTTTATTACTTTTATTATTGTAGCGTAATCCTATGCTACACATAGATTAAAGCATTTAAATCAGTGTCTAATCTTATTAATCATATTACAATTATTATTTCGTGCAAATTACATGAATATACCATTATAAATTACAGTTAAAGAGGTTCGTTGAATGATTTGGAACTTAACGATCAGCTTCATGCACAATGTGAAGTATGCTGCAAAAATTGTAGTTAATATATCTATCCGTTTGGTAAGCGAAATTATTAATATGCAATTAGAATTCTACCAAATTCGTTAAAACAATATACTTTTTATTTAAAATGTTATTTTAAAAAAAGATTACTTAGAAAAATTCCAATGTTCACTAATTGCAAACAGAATTCGTTTTAGTAGGTACAAATATTCCAAGTGAATAATTTCAACTTAGAATGTATGTAGCGTAACTACCACTACTATTATTCCATTCCCTAGTATATAAGACATATTAACCCTATTCTGACTGGAGGTACCTTTTGATAGATGGCGGTTGACGTAGTCGGTAGCCTAGCCCTCCGATGGTGACCCGGACGAAGCCTGCCCATACTAGACTGCTAATTGCACCACATGAGCGACCACGCCCATAAACGTGATCTTAATACAGCTCTCACGAACAGCACTCAAAGCCTGGTGATCATAATACAGCTCTCCCGGCATCTCGCAAAATAGCAATTCCAACTAGTGGTATCCGTTCATCAAATTCTATCACAGATAAAATTCTGGTGGGAGAGTAATGTAGCTTAACTACCACTACAATTATTCAATTCCCATTTACTAGTATATAATACATGTTAACACGATTCTGTCTGGAGGTACCTTTTGATAGATGCCTAGCCCCCCATGTCTTAACTCGTAGAAAAAACTATTTTATGCCAAGAAAACGCAATTATTGCGAAGCAATCAACGGGGATCGTGAGCGGTATCGGACAGGGGACAAAGCTCTCCAGTAATTAAATAAGAAGTTAAACAAAGATTTCCAATCGTGTTAAACATTTATATCTCATTGATTCATTTCATATGGCAATTTCTAGGAATTTATTCAGAAAATATAATGTAAGTCATTTAAATTTCCATTAATTTAACTTTATAATTTAGTTTACACTTCTTTTAAAGCATCTTATTTAAATATGTCGAATATACAGGAGTTCTGAATTTTGATGACTTAAATAAATTTTAGCTAAGTTGACATTCTTGAAATTTTCATTAAAAGTTGAGTAATTAGTTCCTATTTTAGAAACACTTTCATCCTCCGAGCCTGTTTTAAGTTCAATATTGTCAGCTGTCATTAAAAAAGAATTCTCTGCTATCAGAATATAGTATTCTGTTATTATTTGATTAAAATTTATTTTTCCATGTGGCGATTAAAATAATTTAATATCCAAAACTCTTTAATTTTACAAGAAAGTTGAGTGATTGCATTTAATTTATTAATAAAATAGCTTAAGTAAAATTAAATTTCTCAAAAGATATTTAGTGAAATAGCTATATCATACCTAAATATAGTTGATTATTGTAAAAAAAGTATAGCTATATTGAAAAGTAGTTTCTAATTTTTTTTTAAAATTGAAACATAAACAATGCGTATTAATGTTTTCATATTTGGAGATTAATAACACTGGGAAACAAATTTTGGTTGCATTTAAACCAACTTGATCTTGCCTAATTCGGGTGTGGGAACTTAATATCTAAAATTAGTTTTGCTCCTAAAGCAGCAGATATTTTTAAAATGAAATTTTTCGCCTATTTTTGGTTGAAGTGTACAAACTAAAAACATAAAACAATATAAATAACAAGGGGTCCCGTAAATGTTGCGACTAATTTCTAAGAGAGTTATGACACATCAGGATAAAAATTACATTGAAACCCATGCCCGGAAATGTCGATTAGGATTTAATCTGTAAAAAAATGAAGAACATCAAAAGTGATTATTAAAATGCGAGATTCGAAACTTCAGAGTCGAAATAATACATTAAAAATGTCGAGATTATAAAAACTAAGTGGAAATCTGACAATAACTCCCGAAAATACGATCGAAAATTCGCTTGGATTAACGATGAAAAGGTCACAAATAAATGGCATAAAAAATAATCCGTGCACCCTTACATATATAATTTTTTTTAAATTTATTAAATCTTATACATTTATTTTATTTTTTTATAAAATAATGATAGAAGAATTATAATAATTTCTAGATGAAATAATATATTTTAACTACCACGACACGTTAACATTTTAAGTAAAAATATCGTGTTCTTTTTTTTTTTAACTAAAGCGAAATTTAAAAAGGGACCATTCAAATGCTCCGTTGACATTTTTCAAAAATTTTGAACTCTCCTTTCTCAGTAAAATAAGAAAATTACAAACATCTCGCATGCTTACAGTAGAAACACCGAACAGCCATTCCTTGTCTTTTGCTTTTACTGTAGTTCTAAAATTTTAGAAATAAATTTAAATCAAAAATGTATCTTTGCAGGAAACTAAATTTACGTTTTAATTAATTTAATAAATTTTGAGTAGAATTTCCATTAGGAATTTCTTACTTCTTCCTCCAGTGGTCAAAAGTATTTAAATCTGAAACTCGTTCAAAAAAATTTTTTTTCTTCAGATTTTACACTAATTACAAATTTAAAACTTTTCAAGTTTTGTCTTTAAAAAAAAATTGAAAATGACGCTGTTTTAGTGTCTTTCGGAAACATTGCTCATACCTCTCCGCCCCTCTTGTAATTAACTATAAGCAAATCACAAACTCCCCCCTTTAGGTTCTACTGAAATATTTGAACGGTCGTCAAATTAAATATCTAGTTAGCATTTGTAGACAATGCATAGCTGTAGTCTTCATTAATACAGGGTGCGTAGCCAAATTATTCAACAAAAAATAAGCACCATTTAAAAACTCAAAAAATATTTTTAAGCACTTTATAAAAATATCATAATTAGGCAGAGTTGGAAAGTTTTTGACAATTAACAGTTTTATCTTGTTTTAACCGTCATGTCAAAAAAAAAAAAAAAAAAACCTTTTGGCATTGTCAAAAATCACGAAATTTTGAATCATGTAAAACGAATGGCATTTTCAGACGTTACGGACTGACAATACGCCGAAATAGATTGGGATTGAATTAATTGTGAAAACGTTGAATAGAACAATGGGAAAAGCACGCATTTTCGCATAATTCGAAACGAAAATCAACATAGTAAAGGAAAACTCTAATTTTGAAAAAGGGTAAATTAAGCACTATTTAAAAACACCCAATGAAAAAAGCACCCTTAAGGGCTTTTAAAAAACGAAAATAAGCACCTTCAAGCACTTTTTAAAAACGCTACACAGCCTGTTAATATATGCTATTTAACAAAACCTTAAGCAACTGATAACGACCAGTTGTATGCCTGTGGTGAATTGTGCCCACAATGAATTGTCGTTGCGATGAATTGAGTCCTTGATGAATCGTCGTTGTGCTCACGATGAATTGACCCATGAAAAATTGGACACGAATAATTGACATAAGATATGTGCACGGAATACAGAGCAATTGTATTTAATATAATTTCTAAATCAGACATCGTTTTGAGCTCTTAACCATGTTAATTTTAACCTTACTTTCGTTAGGGTTTAACTTTATTATATTGCAAATGAATCCTTTTTGAACAAGATAATTCCATAGAATTAACGATATAAGAATTGATTACACAGCTACGGAAGCAAAGTTACTGTTCAATACAGCACTTCATGTTGGATGGAAAGGAGTTCATGTTAGATCATAATATCAGGACTAGGACTGGGCGATATTAGAAATTATATATCGTGATATATCGTCAGTTTTGCATCGCGATATAATCGAATCAATCATGTTAAAAG
>NC_092210.1:37353966-37362600 GCF_043381705.1 Parasteatoda tepidariorum | reverse complement strand
CACGAAGTTAATCCCATTGAAAATAATCTACAAGAAACGATTTCAAATCGCGAAGGTGCGAAAACGAACATGTGATATAACGATATAAGGTCTCAAAAGTGATTCTGATTCTACCGCTCATCAGTCAAGGCCGTCTCAACATAACGAAACAATATCGTCTTCCACAGCGCGAGTTGGCATCGGAACGTAAGAGAAAGTCCTTGCGTGTATCGCTATATCGTTATATCGTCTTCTTCACTCGACGGCTTAAATCAGATTTCTGATGCATCGCTTGGAATGAAAGTTGCTGTATCGGTTTGCCGATATAGGCGTTAAATCGATATGTCGCGATATATCGATTTATAGCCCAGTCCTAATCAGGACCTTAAAACATATCGAGCAAATTTACGCGATACCTTTTGGATGAAACTGATTTTTCTGGACACGTACTATTTGCTTGATATATTTTATCGACAATTTGTTCGTTTCAATTGAAATTTTTAAAACGTTTGAAATATGTAAGTAAAAAAAATCTTATTACGGGATTTTCAATATCACTTAGAAATCTTCTTTTTAAACTATTAAGTCTGTGCAAAGTTTTGAAGAAAAAAAATGCTAATATTATTCTAGCTCCTTAAAAAGGGTATCGCTAAAGAATAAGAAATCAAAATCGCATTTTAAGGTTTTTCGCCAGTGTTTCAGTTCAGAGAAATATGCTTCTCGCGTTTTAGGGGAGTTTCGAAAGATGAGTTTCGGATTTAGGTTTTGGAATTCCCTTTAAGTGATGCAAGTGGAAAGAAAGAAAAAATAAAGCAATAAAAATATGGTCCAAGAAAGAAATCAGAAAATTTCGAAATAAGTTTTTTAAGGTCAGTTTTATTTCATACCTTTCATAGGATTCTCAGAATTGTAGACAGTCGTAATATTTCTTTACATTTGAAAAAAAAAAAATTCTTTTTTCAAAGGGAATTTTCACATAGCAAAAAAAAAAAAAAAAAAAATCTGTAATTTGCTTTTTTCGCAGCCAAATGGTTTTTTGTTATTTTGTTTTAAGTTACTATTTTTTAATTTTATAATAATAAAAAGAAAAATTCAGGTGTGCATTTCTTATAACTCTAGAAAAGTTTGTTACATTAACCTGAAATTTGGACAGCGGCTTCAAGGAGCGAATTTAGAAACCGATTCCAAAATTCATTCGAATTTTTCAATTAGAAACAGAAATGGGCTGTAGGTGGCGTGGAGCAGAGCTCTCTACTTATGGCAACACTCCATTCCACCAGTGGAGAGTCATAGAAGAAGGAAGTATGTTAGATTATGTCTTGATTTTCAAATAGATTTAAATCTTTTAAGTTAGGAAACTAAATGGAACTGAAAACTACATGAAACATAGTTCTAAAAGAAATAGTCATGGAAATTTAAAAAAAATATTTTTAGCAATTAAATACGAAAAATAATAAGAAAAGGAAAAATATCCACTACATTCCTATACAATTGAAAAGAGGAGGAGAGGGAAGGGTCAAAGGCATGGAACTGGTCTTCTCCCCAGATGGCGTATTCGAATGTTGCAATCGCCTATTAGTTCATTAGGTAGAGACGCATGAAAAATGAAAGATTTTCACTCGCCAAAAATGGGACTGACAGACGATTTTCTTTCTTTTAAATATTTTAAAGATTACAACAATGATATTTGCTAGCTTATAACTCTCTTTATCTAAAATTTTTTTTAAAAAATATCATTTTTATTTGTATGTCAGGTACATTCAATGATCAGCATGAACATAATAGCATTGGCGGATTACATCTCCAAATTAGTATTTCAAATTTTAGTTGAAATTATGTGATTATTTTGTTTATAGTTGCACTTTTAAAACGTGAAATTTATAATTGTGCTATAAAACTAAATAATGTTACATCAATAACTGAAATAAAAAATAATTAGCTATGTATTGAAAAGCAAAATTAGTGGAGAAATAGTACTAATTCATATAAGAGAAAAATATAAAACCACCATACTCTTATTGACGATGCTGGTTTAAATTTTGTTATCAGTTTATAATTTATTTAAAAAATAGCTTTGTTCTAGAAAGCAAAATTAATAGGGAATAAACACTTAATCTTTAGTGAATTGTGAAAAAACACCATACTGTAGTTAATTCCAATAAGGCTGTTAATATTTTTATATGTGATCTGCCGCGTCCACCGAAATCGCCAAATAAATTACAAACTTGAAATTTTTTTATAAAAAAATTGGACACTTGAATTGGAACATCTTATTAAAAATGGAATATTTTAAAAAAGTTTAAAATCAAATGTTTAATGGCATGGAGTGCCACTCCCTCCAAAAAACTCGAAACAAATTACATTTCAACTCAAGACTTTGTGGAAACCTTGCGAAAAAATAAACAGAAGATCTGAAATTTCTATTACACGTGTAATGCCTAATATTATAAATTGTATACATATTATATTTAAAACTAATACATTTACCAAACTTAAAACAAAATGTTTATACGGGAATAGGACGGAACAATTTTTTCTTCTATTGCCCATCGACAGTTTAATCATTCCAGATTTAGGGTTTGAAGAAATACGCAGAACACTTAGTTTCATTTAAATTAATATTTACACTTTCATTGTTTTTAAAATTAGTCTGTACCTAGCTTTCTGCTTCCTTAAATTTGAAAAAGTTCAGTTTCCACCACTTTCTTCCTTTTAAAAGGAGATATTTTATGGTAGTTATTTTGAATTTCCTACCTGAGAACATTAAGCTTCATTAAATTTAAAATTCATCTCATTGTATCCATAAATTTTTTCTGATAAATTCTAGTTTGTTGCATTAACATCGCTCATTAGCCCTTTATTGTGGAGCATAAAAAATTTATGCCCACATCCTGATAATATGTTCAATAAATAAAAAAGATCAATTTTCTCAAAAATCCATAAGTTTGAGATCGTTTTGAGCCGTTCTAAAAATCCCCATATTTTTAGTGAGGTGTTATTATGACACACCAATTTAGAATTGGGTCACTTTTTGTGGCACTTCATTTCCGATGGGCGTCTTTCCTCCCCAGATATTTACAGGTGTTTATTTTTCCCCAAATCAGATATTTTTAAAGAGATGTTAATATGATACGTGAATTATATTATAACTTGGAGACACGCTGGATTCGCGTCGATTCCATTGTAAATCTTCATTCTTTTTCTTTACTGCTATTGGTTTTTGGTCCTTTTTAGATATTTTCTGAAATTTTGTAATCAATCTGTTGTTTTCCCTCGTTCACATTTCAAAGTTTTAAAAACGATGTTATTATGACACATGAATTTCACATTTTATTTAACACTTTTGGATGTGTTCCATCTGCGAAGATTCCATCGTAAATCCACAGCAATTTCTGATCGTTTTTCAGTCATACCACATGATTTTTCGAATTTCGATGCTGTCAGGATACACAGAGTTTCGAATTTACATTATCTATTTTTGGTTCGTGACAATTTCACCATAAACTTATTATATTATTTTTTCAGTCATTCCAACTTTTTTTTCTTCTTTTTTTAAAATTTTTTACTACAAGCAGGATTTTAATTTGAGCTATAACTTTTTGATGCTTAAACAGTTATCACTGCTTGCAATGATACATTCACGTCGTTAACTGATCATTTTTTAAAAACAGTTACATAACGTTTTCTAGTTATTAAAACAAGAATTTTGAAATTTCGATATTATAAATACAATGCTATTGCTAAACAAAAAGTTCAAATTTAAGCTATCACTGATTGAAAGAAATATATTTTGAGACTTCGTCTAAAGAATCTTGACTATTTCAACACCTTTTCTCATATTCATGACAATAATAATTTTTGTGACTAGTAGATATGTAGCAGTGTTGAGTGTAATTCAGCAAAACCGGCTGGCCTGGCTCATGGGAATAATTACATCGGACACTTAGTTATGCAATTTGTTTGCTGCGTTCGGGCAATAAAAAACTAGGTATACAAACCTAAACTAAACTAACCATAAAGAAATTGTTTTGCTTATTCAACACATGAAACATATGTAATATTAAATTTTTAATCCCAAATGAAAAATGTACATAAAATGATTTTTACAAATTTAGACCAAAATCAATTAATTTTCATCTATGGTTTTTACAAATGCAATTTTCCTCTTGAAAAGAAAAATATACACATTGATAGTTTAACAGGATGAGCAGTTATTTGTTTTCTTCAACAGGAGGTAGTGGTGATGATGCTATTGCAGGATCAATACTTTTGAACACTTGATCCAACATATATGAATACATTTGAGCATTCATTTCTCGAACCTCACTCACACTCTCACCTCTAAAAGCTTCTTGGTACAAAGTTTCCTTTTTAGTGTCTGCAGAAGTAGCTTCAGAAACTGGATCCTCTAGACCCTGGAAACAAATTGACATTCAAATAAAGCATGGTCATATCCAGTTGGTTAAAAAAATTTTGAGACACATGTTCGATTTCAGCGGAACCCAGACTGTTAAAAAAAGTTTATTAGCAAGGTGTAAATATGAAAAACTAAAAATAAAACAGTTTCAATTAATTTAGAAATACTTTATGTGAAGAATAAAATTTTTTTATTGTTTCATCAAAGACAGTCTTACAATTAGGTTTTATTAGTGTTTAGTCTAAAAATAATCCACAATTCTTGAATTTGATTAGTTTAAATTTTAAAGTGCAATAAGTAATACTGATATAAACATTTGTAGATGCATAGCCTTTTAGTCATTTATTCAATATATTGTTTTGGAAAAAATATAAATATTCATTCTAAAATGTGCTTTTTTTTTAATTGGCATTTTACTCAAATAATTTTAAAATAACCTAATTATAAAATAAATAATCGATAATTGGTTGAATACAAACTTATTACACTGCTGGTTATAAAAAAAAAGGTCCTAACTAATGGAACCCTGATTTCGTAACTTAGACTGAACTAAATTTGAACTAATAAATTAGCATATTTGAAGTTAACCCCTCAAGCCATTAAGATTGAATCTTAACAAATGAAAATCTGATCATTTAATCAAGTTATTCTGTGTGTTTCATTATTTTTTTTAGTGTTGTACAGCCAAACGGCATACGTTTGCAGGTAACAGATTTTATCATTATTATTTTTTCTACAAACTAGCCTATTTCCAGTTAACAGGAATACAAACCAGGGTCACAAGTATAACTAGAATCTATACAACTAATGTATTCAGTCAGTAAGCACTTAAAGGCATTTAACTTGATAATACAGAAATTTTTCTCTAAACCTGACTTAATTATACATTAAATGCTGCAAATTCTTATTGAATATCTTATCTTCTAGCAAAAAAGTTGTAATTCAAATCACAAAAAAAAGAAATTCATACACCAATGCTTCCAAAACAATGCAAGGTAAAAAGAGTCCACAATATTTCATATAAAAAAAAATTAATTGCTCATAAAGCTATTAGGTTCAATTCTATGAAATTAGGCCTTTCAAATTGTTATTAATTAACTTATAATGAAGATGAATTAAGCAGTAAGCAATATTTCAACTTACATATAAAAGAGCAGGAGGATAGTGATTATCAAGGCTTCCAGCACAGATCTAAAGAAAAAAAAATAATAAAATATTAATGTGCATTTTGTACAAAAGTATAAAAATTAGTAAAATTTTAAACTTTACTTCTTAAAAATTAATAACTGAAATTAGTAATAAAAAAATTAATAATTGCTTATACCCGTGTACACGTCATCGTTTCAAATCCCAAAAATCAGAGGGTTGACTTTTACTCCAGTAATTATGTAAGACATTCGCAGATAGTGAAATTTTAATGCATTATAAACAATGAGATAGATATAAATAGCTTTGCATTAATTTACCTACGTGAAAAAACATTTATATACAGTTAATTTTGCATTTTCTCTAATCTTATTTTCTTCACATATTAAGTTTTTCTTTAGAAACAATAATTTAAATCATGTTCAGAAAAAAAAAGTTAAGATAAGTGATTCATTAGTATTTTAAATAATATAACAATATGAAAACTTTTAAAACACATCATTTAGCTACAAATTTCAAAATTCTAGAACATCAAATGTGTCAGATTCAATAATTTTAGCAGTGTCATCATAGGCATCCCACGCTGCAATGGATTCTACTGCATCCTCATCTACTGAGTCTCACCATAAATCATCTTCACTTCTTTTACTTCCACTCTTTTTGAGAGATTTTAAAATAAAATAGAAATTTTCATATTTGAGTTTTTCAGCAGTAGATTTAGACATTCGACAAAACAGTAATTTGCTAAATCGTAATAAAAAATAGGGGGTTGGCCTATACCCCGGAATATACTGTAAATTAAAATAAATGTTGTTACCTTTCCCATTGAACCGATTTATATTTAAAATATTTTAATACGATTACCTCATTTATTCAAATGTAAACCACACTTTCTCTCTATTGTAAATTTTAAGGAAAATCATGTGCAGCTTAAAATGAAATATAGAAAAATTCATTGGTTAAAAATTCTGGAATAGGTATCAATTGTGTAGGAAATAAGTTTTAAATTAGACTATAATGCATTCCTCTCAGAAATTTTGGGTAACAAATACATTGGATGGCAGAGAAGAGGACATCAGGTGGAAAAATGAGGGGCACCAGCACCATTTCCGAAGAAGGTTGTGATAATAGTTGAAAAGAAAATTGAAAATTTTTGGAATATGATACTGATGGTTAGAGCAATTATAGGTTAATTTATGTATATAAAGTTTTTAACACTGGTAAAATAAATTATTTATTCATTTCTTATTAGTTCACATTTTAAATTTCTTTACTTTCATAAATGTTGAATATCGCCAAACTTTTTTATACTATTTTTTCACAAAAACAGTTGAGAATTTGGGATTTGAAAAAATATAGCAATCAGAAATTTAAAAACTTACTGAAATTTACACTAATGCTGTTAATTCAGCAGTTTATTTTGCAGTTTAAAAAAATTCATTTACATAATAAATTGTTTAACTATTGTCAGCATAAAAAATCAGTATCAGTTAAAGTAAAAAGTATCAATATATTTTTATTCCTACATATATGCATTGTGAGGATAGAGAAAATTATCATAAAAAGCAAAACATTAGAATAATTATAAATAATGAATGTTATATTTGAGCAGCTAGTTTAAATGTGAGAATACTACAAAACTATGGGGAAAAATTAGTTTTGCTTTCAATGGTTATTATAAGACATTATATATTTGTCTTATACTTAAGCTTTGTGTGGAGTTAGTCATTAAATATTGTTTGGATCGTCAATAAGTAATTTAAGTCTTGATTTACGTACAGTTATGCCAGCCTCCAGTGTGAACCAGGCACTCCTAGTAGTCAGCAATTGAACCCTGGTCAAATTTTATTTTCATGCTTTTGAAAAAGCATGTGGAACCATTTTGTAGAAGCTGCGTTGTAGGGCATGGGATCAGTGCTTAAGAATAATAATAAAATCATTGAGTTTTATTTTATTTTATAACCAGTGTCGAACAGCTAACCTGATTCTCAGTTTAGGACTATCAATGTTCAACTCCATAACCTTGTAATTTTGATATAATAAACCAACATTTGGAATGCATGGCATTGTACACTTTAAAGCACAAAAAAAATGGATTACTGCGAATAATTTTTGAACCAATGATCGGATCTTCACATTCTAGAATTCATTCTTAATGGTGAGAGCTGTTCAAAGTTTGGAACCCTTAATGTTAATATTACTTTCGGTGTATTTCACTATTTCTTGAGTACTCTTTAAGCGAATTGAAAAATATTAAAACTCATTTGTCCAAAGATAATTCCATTAAAAAAAATAATCTTTATTAAATATCTATTATTGCTTATTATGATAAGCTATAATATTTATATAATGAAACAATTTATATAATGATAGTCGAAAAAACTTTGAATTGTAAGGTATAAATTTTTTATATCATTTCAAAGTATGTACTTTAACATTGCAAAATACAAAATTTGAGCATAATCAGTTGAATAGTTCTTGAGAAGTCAAATTTTAAATATCAGGGATAAGATTAGCCAAAAGGCAAAAAAGCTGAATTTCCACGATAGTAAATTTTACGCAAGCGCAACCCTTTAATAATAAATTCCAGACAGTTTAAGGTAATAAATAATGTGTTGACATACAATTGTGTACTAATCTATTATTATATAAATGATTACATTGATACTTAACATTTAGTGAAAATAAAAATTACCAATTGAAAAAATAAAGATGGAAATTATATTTTTCCTCAGTTCACATAAGAGACAATTATTACTTGAAAAACTACCTGGCTTAGCAAATTAAAACTACTGAGAATGTACATTAATATTTCATTTCTTTTAATAAATACTGCTATGTGATTTATAACAAATATATCAGTAATATTATTTTTTAAATTATATTGGGGAAAAAAAACTTTAACAATGGACCAAATCATTATGTTCATGTTATAGTCTAATCTAACTAGAGCCCTTTGAAACATATCAATAACAGTGAAGTAGAAATATATAGTAACTCCTTAACATACAAAAATTGGTATTTTAGTTTGAAAAATTACATGACAATCAGCAACTGTTTAGATAATTGTTTTTTATTTGATAAGAATTTTG
>NC_092210.1:37279640-37352160 GCF_043381705.1 Parasteatoda tepidariorum | reverse complement strand
CTAAGCATATGCGACAGAAGATGAAGTGGAGTCTCGCCCCGAACGCATTGATTGTCTGCTGTGCTCCGCGCGCTTGGCAGACACCAAGACGCTAGGCCCGGTTAGAAACGGTGGCGTTAAAAACCACGTGAGAGAGCTCGGGAACAAAACAGAAAGAACGAGAAAGATCCGCGGGTGTTTTATAAAAAGGGCTGCTGGCAGTATTGGACAAATTCAAGGACCTATCAAGTTTTTCATGGACCTAAGACGTTTTTCAAGCACTTTCAAGGACCTAAATTTAGCAACAAAAAAATTCAAGGACTTTCAAGGACTCTCAAGGACCGTGGGAACCCTGTCATTAGAATTAAAATTTTTTCTGACTATTATATATTAAAATAATAAATATTTCTTAAAATCTATTTTTTGCAAGGAATTATCTTTGGATAAACGAATTTTATAGCCGAGGGCAAAATTTTTTAAATTCGCTTAAAAAGTTCTCAAGACATGGCGAAATAAGCAAAAAGTAAAACTAACATTAAGGGGTGCAAACTTTGAATTGTTCTCCTGACCAAACTATGGGGACCATATTTCATGGATTATGGTTGCTCTTTATATTTTAGGGTCGTCACAAATCTAAATCCGTTACACAAAAGGTATGCTTATTCAAAGTATGATTTTGCATCCGATTCCATAACTTAAAATATCTTCTGTACTAATTAATTAATATATTTGAGGTCACCCTCTTAAAGCATTAAGTCCTAAAATGTGAAGATCTGATCATTAGATCAAAAGTTATTCAGGGTGGTTTGCTTTTTTTTAATTTTTTTTTGGAGCACCGTACACTTTAGTGTATTTAAAAATAAATTTAGATGATCTTTTCCAAAAATTGGAAGAAAATGAAAATCAGAATTAACAGGTAGCCTTAAATTCTTTAATAAAATTAACTTATTCTTTGTTTAAAAAATAAAGGGAACAATTTATTTATTAACACTCCTACTGTACAGGTTTTTATACTTCATTTTCATTCATTAAAATTTTGTACAGGCAATACTTATGAGTTTATCGCAATATTTAACACATGCTTTGTACAACGACAAACAAAATGGTGCTTACCATTGAAAGTTCTTTATCTTGTGGTCTGAAAAGAACGGAATAGTCTTTTTCCAACTTTGCTCGATCATTTGGATAGATTCTTTCTAACTGTTTGACAACAATATAAGGTTCTTCATCAGTAAGTAATGGTGCTGGATAAAGTGTGAAAAAGGCATTGCGATAATGACCTAAAATAATATTATTAGAAAATACTTAGAAGTTAAAACGTAAGGTAATACAAGATAAAAGATTTCCAACAAAGGAAAAATTAGCTTTGTGCTGTTTAAAGTTAAAACATCCTACAATAATTATAATACTATAATGAAGAACTTGTCAAAACACAGAGATGCAGGATATATTAAGTTAGATCATCACTGGAGCTTGGAGCATTATTCTCCAACTTTACACTATAAAGGGTCGATAACAGTTTCACCAAATTTCCTGATTTGTTAGCAGCCTTTTAATCGCTACTGTTCTTTTATTTCACTTTCCTTATAAATTTCAAACAAATGCCTGTTTTACTTTATATTTTTACAACCTTTCATTCCTAATCCATTGCCACTTTTCCTATCTAATTCCTTGAACTATTTGTTGCTTCCCTCTTCAAAGCAGATCTGAACTTATAGTTTCTTATAACCATTTCACTTTTTAAAAAAATTTCAAACTTTTTATCTCATCAAAATTTAAGAGTTTTTTCAAATCAGTTTAATTTTTATGCCAGTTGCAGGAGAAATTACGAACAGTGACAATTTTATTGTATCATTTCATCAGTGTTTTAATAAATGCTTTCCATCATAGGGCGATTCCACCAATTATGAAAGACAAAAGCAGACTTTAAATGCATATAGCAAAGTTGAAATACACAGCACAGTTAAAATAATTTTTGTTAAAGTAACTTTATGTACAATTTACACTTATTCTAATTTTAGGCAACTTTCATAAACTTGAAAATTAAAAACTGATTGCTAAGCAGGTTATCCAATATGTTACATAAGTAACATTTTTCTTACAAACCTAATTAAATAAATTTTTAAAAAAAATTCAAACTTATGAAAATAGCTGAAAATTAGAGTGATTATAAAAAGCACCTAGAGTTATTTTAAGAAAAAATATCAGAACTGCTCCTTTTTAATACTGATTTATAAACACTTAAAATTTGCATACATAACATGCAAGATACAACATGAGAGGAATTGAATGAACCATAATGATCATGTCAGTTTATGTGAAATAATTGAGACTTTTTCAAGTTTTTTTATTTTCAGAATTTTATACACAGGGCTCGCAACTGATGTCAGTAAAGTTCTCAACCAATTAAGAGACTGTTGTTTGCCCGTTTTGTAGATCACAATGAAAAAAATTATGTGATGTCACAACATGTTTAATAAAATTGTTCAATCATTGTGTTGCATCGGCTACTGTTTCTTTGTTGAATTAGTAGGTAAGTTTTGGGGAGGGCTTGGGCGACAAAAAACCCTTCGAAATTATACATAACTTGATTTAAGAGCTATTGTATGGTACGCAGGATGTAGTTTTTAAAAATAACATTAATAGAACTTATATATATATGTCACAAGGGAATAAACCCCCTCCGAACACACCTTTAAAGCTGCACCACTGTGTTGAATGTTTCCTAGGAGAGCATGCGTATATTAGAATTATATTTAGGCATATTACAAAACAACTACAAAACCCACTTCATCTTTACTATAATTCATCCTTTTTTTTTGCTTTTCACTGCCTCACAATAACTCATTCATGTATCGATGCTGTGGGTAAGTGTTCCAGTATTCTCTGTCCTATCATATAGACTTTAAAAGTTAATAGACAAATTATTTATAACTACAAATTTTCTTGTTCAAATCTTAAAAACCAAAATAAAAATGCTAAAAAAAAGAACAAAATTATTGTTTTCATTTAAAATGGATGTTATTAAAAAGCTCAAAATATATCTTATTTACATTTGTTGTTGTCATTGTCTAATAAAATTTCTGGTTGGTTTATTTTAAAGATCTTGTGCATTTCAGGTTCTTGCATTTCACTTGTGCATGCATATATAAATAATGAATCAAGATATAAAAGCTTAAAATGAAAAATTATGCATACCATCAGAACAAGGAATAGATAAAATGCATGTAAGAGTGGCAACATCCCACAGTTTCAATTTAGAATCTAAAGATATTGATACAAACTTATCTCCAACAATAGACATTGATAAAGAAATCACTGCATTCCTAGAGAGAGAAAAAAATATTTATTTAAAAATGTTTTTCACATTAAGCATAAACTTTCATTTCACATTTAAAAAAAAAATCAATTGCAGAGATAGGTTTGATAAAATTACTAAAATGAGGATTGCTAAGTTTAGCTACAACAGCAAGGAAACAATGTGCTTTATTTGCACCAACAACATTACTTAGTTCCAAATTTTTTTTAAAAAAATGATCTTTCAAATAATATAAATTTCGTGTTATTGTGGCTATGTCTAAATATTTTAGACATGGGGAATTTAAGGAACTTTTAAAGTCAATAAAATACAAAAACTATATTAAGACTGAAAACTATAATTTTCAACAGTAATATTTTCCATTAATGATTGATGACATTACATGATCTTGAATTCAAAATTGTTTTATTATGCTTATTTTATATCAAACTTTTAATGAAGATTAAATTATTTTAGGTAGCTAAAGCATTATTTCAAAATTAAAAACTAAGTATGGAATAAAAAATCTAAAAAAAACTGAAAATTTCTGAATATTTAAAAAGAGAAAAGCTTCAAACTGAGAATGAATTTTACTTCATTTTTTTGCAATTTTACTTATTTAAATAGTTAGGCAAGCAACATACTAAATAAAAACACTATTTTGAGAGATCTTTTTTTTTTTTTTTTTTTTAATCGTAACATTACCAACTTCAAAAACGTTTTAAAAATACACAAACATTAAGACACTTTTTGAATAAATAAGAAGAAACTGGCAAAATCCAATAAAACTAGAAGCTATGCATTAATTATAATTTCTTTTTTAAAATTTATTCAGCCTATTTTTAAAATTCCAAATTGTAATTTGCAGTATAGTTCAAATAGTAGCACCATTTTAATTATCCCTGTAAATTAAAACAGTTAATAAAATTCTTGGTTTAAAAAAACAAAAATAACACTGTGAAGATAAACTATTTTTATTATTTGTGTCAAAAAATGTAAAATGAAATCACAATTTAAAATTAAATTACTTACCCATGAGCATTTATTTCCTCTTTATCCATAGGATTATTGTGAATTTCTCTAGGTTGCTATAAAAGTGCAGAAGAAGTTATATTAGCTTTAAATTTTAGCACTTAGATTTAAGACTATTTTTAATTTTATAACACAATTTGAGGGCACATACTTTTATTAATACTGATATAAAGATTATCCTGGAATCACATTATGTTAACCTATTGAGAATTATATGAACACAGATATATTAATTATGAAGTCAAATTTACTATTTTGAAAAACATTTTGTTTATTGAAATGTATTTCATGGAATTCAGTTAACAAATTTTAACCATTAAATCTCTATTCAGTTCGTACACTTGATTAAACTTTTCAAAATATACTAAAAAAACATACACTTTTTAAAAAAATAGAGTAAACCTTAAGAATTAGAACTTGGAAACTAAGTTTAACAAAAAATATATCCCTGAATAAAATAAAACAAATAAATATGTATTCCAAACTATTAATTAGTGATGCAATAAATTGGGAATCAGTATTCACATAATTTTCTATAAATAGGAAGAAAGCAGTATCTGTTTTCAGTATCAGTTCTGTCATTCTGAATAGTTTTATATATATATATATATATATAAAATTTTAAGATATTCAAATCAGGCTTTTTTGGCTAGTTGCCAAATACGATTCAATACAAAATTATGGAGAAATTTTTTTAAAATTTTTTGCACAGTGCTAAAGAACTATTTTAAATATTCAAATCTTACGCAATTTTTAAAGAATTCTTTTCATATTTAAATAAAATATTTTGTAATTAATATTTTTTTATATAGAAAATATTGCTCCAAATATTTTGTTTAATTTCAAAAATATTTTTAAAGTCATTGTAAAAAAATGTAAGAGAAAAAAACTATTTTTTTTTTATTTTTTTATAAAAATGTCTATATTTCTATAAGCATTTAAGTGAAGTTTACAACCAAAGTAATCAATACAAGTTACAAACTGTTTGATTTTTCTGGCACAGTGTTCAAAAATATTTGTTTTCTTTCATAATTTATTGTTGGTCCCTCAAACCTTTGGAAGCTTTAACCTTTAATGCTAAGTAAGGAAAATCCTCCTCTAAAGTTACAACCTAATCATTTAAGTATTTCTTAAGAAATTTAAAAAAAAAAAATGCCACAAACTAAAAGTGCCTCTTTCATTATTAAAGGTTAGTGCATAAACACATTGTTACAGTTAATCATCACTTAATCAGAAATGAAAAATTTAGTTTTATCATGGAACATGGGACTTAGTTTAGACAAAGAAAATTTTTTTTTTATTTTTTTATTCCAGCTTTGATTAGTAAAGATTTGGATTGTTTTATTGCAAAATGTTCAAGAAAAGTTAATTGGCCTGCTAAGGGATTTAGTGAATGGAGTTTCAATTTGAATTCTAATATTATTAAATATATTAAATTATTGAAATATAATTTTATTATTTGTTTTGTTGACAAAGCGTATAATAATTTTTGCTTTATTTGCAAACATTTTTTAAGCACTTAATGAATAAAGAATGAGAAAACAATAATACTTTGGTCAAAATTAATAATTCTAATTTCAGCTTTTGCCTCAAAAAATTTGTTTAAAAATCTATTGTATTAATTATTGCTATTTATTTCTAACAATTAAATTTCACAAAATGCCAGTTAAATTTAGATTTGCAACTTGTAGTAGTGGATGTAATAAATCTGTTTTCAGAAAAATGTTTTTTAAAAATGTAAACATCATTTTATAATAAATAACAGCCAAGACGTTATTAAGTACAGTAGGGAACCGATTATCCGGAACGATCGGGACCATCGCTATTCCGGATAACTGATTTTTCCGGTTTTCTGAATCGCTACAAAAAGCCGTTTTTTTATTGTTAAACCCAACTAAAAAAAATATATTTGGAAATAATCTTAAAAAGAAGAAAAAACGATCAAGTAATACACTAATGATTATTTCCAAAATGATGGTAAGGTAAAAATCTTTCAAAAAAGAAAGAAAAATCCTAAAATCTTATGAGGAAAAACACATTTTTTTAAAAAAATGGTCGGAAAATGTATCGAATTTCGTTCCGGTTTTTTGGTTTTCCGGTTTTCTGATTTCCGGATAACGGGTTCTGTACTGTATTTGAATAACAACAAAATGAATAGTATTCTTAGATGTGATTTTGAAAATTTATTAACAAGTATACCACACAATAATTTAAAAAATATTGGTTTCAAGACTACTGATACAGATTTGATTAATGAGGATAATATTAGAGAGGATTGGTATAATTAATGTAATGTAATTATATTTGAAAATTATCTAATTTAATCATATTTGAAAATTATCTTTTTTATGGTACAGTGTTTTCACTACAGCGCGAGAATCTCGCATATTTTTTTATTTTCTCGCATTAAAAAATGATTAACGCGAGAAGTTCGCGCACTGAATTTATCAATTTTAAAATGCACGAATTTCTTGAATTTTGGAAAAAATTTAGTCTTCCGCCATTTTGAAAAAGACATGAAAACAGCTACGACAAGTGTTGAGAAAAAAAGTGAGTTCTTTATAAGTTGTTTAAAGTTATCTCTAGTTTTCGCTGTTAATGAATTACCAAACTCCCTCATCGACAATTTAGAGCAATTTGTAAAAGTTTAAGTCTGTGAAAACTAATCTGGAAGACCTGACAAAGAGTATGAACATGGAAATAACTTCAACGAACTTCACTATTCCATAACAGAAATAAGTGAAGAACCTATGCTGGCAGATGTAGAGGATAGGAAAGTGTGTGCACAATGCTACAAATTTAATTAGTGATTCCGAATAGTTCAGCATCTATTGCAAGGTTATTTAGCCCCCCAAGCCGAATTAAAACAAAATATCGTAACAGATCGATTGGTAAGCATTTGAGCAAACCTAATGAGAATAGCTAATGAAAAAGTAGATACAGAACATTTTCCATATGATAATGCAGCAAAAATATTCAATGTTCAATGGTTTAGAAGTCAGAAGATGTTAAAAATGTATTATAATTATTTAAAAATATTATAATAAATTTTTAACATCTTCTGACTTCTAAACTTAGAATAGAAAAAATAGAAATATTTTTTTTCCAAGTCTATTCGTGTTTTTTTAATTTTTAGAAATCTCACTTAACTTTTTGAAATCTCACCCTGTTTTTGAGAAAGGGTGAGAAATTCTCTCCCATTTTTTTTCCTGCAATGAAAACACTGTGGTATGTGTTTTTACTAACAGATTCAAGGTAATTCGATGAGAAATTGTTTCTTCAGTGCTTTTGCTAATATATTTCTAAGATATTTATGAACAAAAATTTTTACAACGTAATTTATTAATAGGGTTTAGATTTATTGATGATTTCACCATCTTTTATTGTACTAATTTTGATTTAATTAAAGATATTTATCCTAAAGAACTTAATTTAATAAATATCAAGATTGACTCAATATTGAATAGACTATATAATTTGGTCAATATTTAAGCCTGCATAAGTAGATCAATCAAGATTGGGATTTTTTGTTCCCAATGAATATAGACGACGGTACTTAATTAAAATATTTGATTCGGGAGTTTGGCCCGTTTTCACATTTTTCTAAAGAGGACAGCACTGGAATATCATAATTTCACTTAATTGTTTTAAGGATCTGGCAAATAATACTTTTTGGTTACGTAAATTGTAACTTTCTTTTTTTTTATATATTCTATATGTAGACACATTATTCTCAGTGTATTTTTTACTTAAGTTATTTTTGTTTTAAATTGTGTTTCTCTGGATATTCTTTTTCATTTTCAGGTATTAAATTATACTCTTATTTTGTTTTCCATTACGGGGGTTCAGGCCACTGTCTGTTTTTGGATTAACCACTGACTACAGAAAGGCTCCGGCAATTTATCATGGCAGTGTACCCCCTGATGCAGTACTGTTTATGCTAACATGCATATCTTTAAAATTTATTTGATTTTTATTTAAATTCTCACATTTTTATTTAAATTATTAATGATATTCTTTAAATAATAACTTACTGATTGATTTGGTTAATTTATAATAGCATAACTCAAAGTTAATTAATTATAGAATCCATTTATTAAATTTTCCATTGCAATAATGTCTTGAATAAAAATTAAACTTACCTCATAGTACAAATTTATTTTACTTATAGTTCCTTTTTGTGTTCCAAGTATCAAATAATATTCCAAAGAGTCGATTGTGACAGAAGTAATTGGAATATCCAAGCACACTGATGTTAGCAATAACCCAGAATTTAATTCATAGAGCTGAAATAAAATATAATAGCTTCAAAGATTTGTAAAAAATTACTTTATTTTAATTATGTTACAACTATTCAACTGTAAAGGATGTTTGCAAGTTTGACAATGCTATTTTGAATCAGCATCAACATCAAGGATACAAACCTGATATGCATACAAATAGTTAATTTGGCGAAAAAAATGTGATTGATAAAAAATACCAATTATGATTTCATCTTTTGTTTTAAAAAGTAAAAAAAATTATTATAGATATTAAAAATTCATATATGAAAGGGAACCAAAGTTTTGAGACATTATGTGTTTTTCTGTTCTAACTTTACCTGTAGGTTAAATAGTTTTAGTCATACTACATAGGGAGTAAGTAATAATATACTTAAATTTTTTAAATTTAACAAACACCAACCGAGAATTTGAAAAGTTTAAATCTAATAAAAGCAGGGTTATTTAAATCAACAAATTTCTTTTAATATATTTTGATTTTAAAAGTCAAAAAATAATGTTTTAAATTATTAATACTTTTATTATTTTCTTATCTTAGTTTTAAAATTTATTTTAAATAAATTGATGCATTAATTAATTTTAGTTAACAAAATTATCTTTCTTGGTGTGTGTTAAATTACAACACATTTGAAATTACGTTTTTAAAAATCTTTTGATTCTTGAGATTGAAAGAATATATATAATATAATAATATCTTAATATAGACTTGCACAGCTGTAGAAAGTAATTAATAAACATGAATTGTTTTCAAAAAATAATGCAAATAATGCTAATTAAAATTCTATGTTTTGAATGAAAAAGCGTGGACTTAATATCTACATTATATTTTATGGGTGGAAAATGTATATTTCTGAAGCTTGAGGTTATATTAAAAGGAAATTACCCTAATATGCAAAAAATAGAAAGAAAAAAAAATAAGCTGATGAATTCAGATATTTTTTTTCTTCCTGATATAGTGTCCTTCTTCCATTTCAAAGTCTATTTGAAGCAGTAGGGTTATTTACTGGTATTTTTTTCTTATAATATGTTTACAGTATCTTTGACATTAGCTGATTTTCAATAAAGAAATTATGTGAAAAAGAAATTCCAATTAGTACATAGCCTATTTAAATATTTTTTTTTAAGCTTAACTTATCTATTTTGACATAGAATTAAAAATGAATATTTCAATATAAATATATACAGATTAAATATTTATTCATTTTTTGATGAATGACTACATTTACAAACACAATCTGTTACATTTATTCTGTCATTTTAAAAATCAAGAGAAAAAAAAAAGAAATCACAATTTTAAATTAAAATTATGGTTTGCTAATTGAAGCTTTGTTTGAATATAGTTAAAGTAAAGTGCAGGGGTATGGCCAAGCCAAATTTACTACCGTTTAGTGGTACCTTCACAAATTCTTGGGAAAAACGGTAGAATAATTTACTTAAAATACTTTTTTCTTAAAATTTTATTTTTGTGTCTCGTAAGAAACGATGAATCCATATTTTTACCATATTTGTGTTGATTTTTTAATATAATTTTTAATTTTCACAAATTATGTCTACATTTTCAGAAAATAGGTACCTCTCAGTAAAACCTAGACAGACCCCTGAAGTATTCTTTAAATTCTCTATTTCATTTAGTTTTTATATTTCAATCATGCATTTGTTTCAAAATGGTTGCTATGCATTCAAAGCTATGTATTATAATGAAAAATTATTTTAGTAAGTTAGAGCTTCTAAAATATTGTTATAATATAGTTTTAATATTAATTTAATTTTGATTAAACCAAAAATTAAAGTTTATTGTCATTTTAAACATAAATTAAAGTTTTCACAGTGTATTTGAATATTAAATAAAATCTGATTTAAATCAATTTTTTTTTTTAAAAAACATCAAAAAATTACAAAACCTTAATAAAAGTAGCTTTGAGATGATTCAGTTTTTGTAAACTTTTATTGAAATTAATCAGCTTAAGGTAATGTAGTAAATTTCTAATACTTCATAATATTTCCATTATCTTTGATGACTGTGGTATATTATCAGGGCTTGGAATTAACAAGGACGTTTAGTGAGGACTGTGGAATTTCGCC
This sequence comes from Parasteatoda tepidariorum, assembly GCF_043381705.1. Taxonomy (NCBI): domain Eukaryota; kingdom Metazoa; phylum Arthropoda; class Arachnida; order Araneae; family Theridiidae; genus Parasteatoda; species Parasteatoda tepidariorum. The sequence goes on along the minus strand of NC_092210.1, from coordinate 37,341,489 downwards.
CATTCTGACTAAGATCCTGAAAGAGTTTCGCCTTTGAAGAATGCTTTGAGATTTTTCTGACGAATTACCAAAAGTTGTTTTATTGGATTCAGATCATGGGATGGACTAGTCCAGCTCAAAGTTTTGATCTTTTTAGCAGTACATCAACTTGACACAATTTTACTAATCTTTTATTATTTTATTCCATTCCGCTTTTTTATTATTTTATTCTTTGCCTGGGTGATAATACTATGAATCCATGTTAGACATCTCTTTGCATATTTCATCAGCGCTCATGTTTGAGTTATCAATCTACTCAATTCGAGTTATTATGTCTTGACTTTGTGTTGTTTTTCTCGAGGCTCCTGATTTTCTAAGATAGTGTGCACTTTTTCCATCTTTCCACTTTTTTACTAAGTGAACACACAAAGTGTGCACATCAAAAGATATACTTACACATATCATTTAATAAATATAAATTTTTTTGATTGAAACTCACATATTTCTAAGACATGGTTTTTTGCCCATGTCTATTAACCAATTTCTAAGAAATATTTCACATTTAAATAAAACCACACTCTTCTATCAAATGCTTAATTTCGTCATAACAATGTGACCTTCACACTGAAAAAATTCATTGCTATAGTACTCAAATGTAAGGATAAAATAAACAAATTTTTCAGGATTTCAAGGTGAATTGTACGGCAGATAAATGTGAATTTTTGTCAGAAATTCTTACTTTTTTTTCTTCAGAAAAGCTAAAAATTAAAAATAAAATAAAATGATACTTACTCTGCAAGTCATGTCAGCAGATGTTGTAGCAATACGAGAGTACATGCCAAGAGAGCCAACAAATATATCTGTTATTTCTTTCGTATGATTTCTCCAAGAATGTAAGGGTTTTACTCTATTAGGGTTATCTAAATTAGCACATGTAACCCTAAAAATAAAATATTGTAAAAATCAATAGCATAAATACATTAAAAATCATTAAAATAACCATCATTAATTATGACAAGAAAAAATGAATAAAATCTGAAACATAAAAAATAGAATAATGTTAATCATGGAAACAACACAATGAGGATTGAACTAACATGACAAATAAATGTAAAAATAGGTATAGTTTTATTTCTTCTATTAACATTTATTGTATAATACTGTTAAAAATGAAGACTAAAGTTTGAATTTTGATTGAAATAAATATAGTTCAAAAATAATAAGTTTTAAATACAGATCTACATTGCGAAATTTGAAAGGTGGTTTAATTTGAATAACATTTTTTGAAGAATTTGTCAGAGCTAAAAGAGCAAGGTGGACTGTAATTATTTAAAAATTTTTTTATTGAATGAAAAGAATGCTGGGAAGCTAAGCTTAGCGCTCCACAATCTCACCAATAAGGGCACGGACAGAATTTTAAGTTTATATAACTACTATATTGGGTTAACTATAAAAGAAGTATTCATTTAACTCAGTCTAAAAAAGTCTGTTTTCCAAGTATTGACATTATTGGACAGAAAACTTGAAATTTTACTTGTAAATAAAATGGATTTAAATAAACAGTTCTCCTAAATAAATTTTTTAAATCGAAATAACATACAGAGTAAAATCTCAAGGGATCATTCATTGCGAACAATGGATACCGGAAAATGACAATTGTGAGCCACCATAAAATAATAATTTGAAAATGTATGAAAAGTATTAAAGAAGTAAGGGATTTTTTAATAAAAAATTTACAATAATTAATAAAATATGTAATTATTTACAATTTAAAAAGAAGATGAATCAACATAATTATTTATAAAATATTTAGAATTTTCAATTTGAACACTCACTACTACCTTTACGCATAAACAATAAATTCATGACATTTGCAGTAGATTGCTGTTCATTATTTGCAAATTTGAGTGAAGTCAAAAACCCTTTTTTATATCAAAAGCTTTGAGACTTTTCGCGAAAATTGGCCCTTGTTGTGGTTCTGTTCTACCGTTTTCATAGTTTATCACTTTGTAGTTCTTTAGCTTCCACAACCTTTCTAAATTAACACTACAGTATTCAACATTTTCACTAATAGATGCATGTAATATATTTAACACAATGTTCAAGCTGCATTCTTCACATTGTAACGATTCCTCATTTTCTTCTTTATCATTAGCATCTTAAAACAAAATATTTTTTTTAATAAGAAAATTTCTTAGAATTTCTGAACAATAGACATGGGCATCTGATAGTTTAAAAAATGATTTAAACAGATATTATTAACATTATAAGAACAGCATTCGTAACAGGACAGTTAAAACAAGTCGATACATATGGGAAAATAAAGGAACACTGAGTGGAGGTTTGATTGTACAATATTTTACTTTCAAAAATCCTGTTAAAACATATCACCATAACTGATTCATGAGCCACGTTCACTTGTAAAGACTTACCCATGAATTGCCATAACATGAATCACATACGATTCACAAATTGCATAATTAGTAACAGAGGTGTGAGTTGCAACCATCATTTCCACAGAATGCAAAATGTGACTTCTAAATGACTAGAACAAGCTTCCCACTTAATTTCAAAAAAAAAAAAAAAAAAAAATAAAAAAAAAAAAAAAAAAAAAAAAAAAAAAAAAAAAAAAAAATATCCTGACTTTCAGAAAAATTTTATTGTAAAATCTAGACCGTATTTTATCAATACCATGAAATTTTTCACCAGAAAACTTTTATTTTATTTGTAAAATGAAATATTAAAACTTTGCGAGCAAAAAATTTTCATTGAAAGAGAATGAAACAAGGGAAAGTTTCACCAAAGTGTGGAACTTTTATAACAAATAATTGTAAAAGATGCTAGAATTATTTGACTTGAATATCAACAACTAATTGCTGTTACTAACGTCTCTAAGACTCATTATTTTTCAGGTATGATGCATGAATTTTCCAGGTTTTTGCAAAAAAAAAAAAAAAAAAANAAAAAAAAAAAAAAAAAAAAAAAAAAAAAAAAAAAAAAAAAAAAAAAAATCAACATTCCCTGACTATTTCTTGCTTTTTAGAGTCCAAATAAAATTCTGCATCAATTCCAGATTTTAACTGTTCTCCACCACCAATGGGAAGCCCTATAGAAGTGCCTTTAAGAATCACAATCAATGATTTGTAACCAATAAAAGCAAGATAACTAGAAAGACAGATTTCCACTAACAAAATTCCCAAAATTCTGCAAATTAATAGAGAAAATGTATCTTTTAAATGAAAAAAAAAAAGAGTTACTTTGATAATATCCAAGTTTGTACATGTCCATCTTTGCCTCCAGATATAAAAGCAGCGTCATCGCTAGTGAATTTAAGAACAGTTACATCTTGATAGTGACGAGTAAATGCAGTTAGCATCTCACCAGTTTGAACCTTTATTTGAAACATACAAGATATTAGACTAAAATAAATATAAAAAAAAGATAAATGAAAACAAAAAGTTGTACTTACATTCCAAACACGGATTTCTTGTCTAAAGGCTGCAACACAGTAAGTTCCACAATTGGATACTGTAAGAGCAGTGACTAAACCACAAGGGCTATTGATTAGAGAGACAGATTTCTGTACAAGAAGAAAAAGAATGAAATAGTGAGCAATACTGTAATCAATTTTTAACAAACTTGGCATCATAATTTAAATGACCACAATTTAATTTTTTAAAAAATTGCTAATTTAAGTGGAAAATAATTATATTCCAGGAATATACACACACATATAGAGCAGATATAGAAGAATTATTAATTGATGTTCAAAATAAAATAAAATAAAAAAGTAATGGATTGCACACACATCTCTTTCAATTAGAGCAAATTAAACAAAATTTTGATTACTAGTATAATGTTACTAGTAATATTACTAGTATAATATACACAATAATATGATTTTCAATACATAAATTTTACAAATCTTTTACAGTATGGTACATCCCAAAACCCCCACCCACATTTCCCTCCCTCGACTGAAGTCGCAATCAGTGAAAAACTAGGACCACTAATGCCATCTATTAGGGAAATAGTGAATTAAGTATCCTAAAGTAGAAACGAACTCAGCTTCTGCTTCACAAAATAGAAACTTTAATTTTTTCTCCTGCCCGAAGGCAGTTAAGTAGGTACAAATACTGCACGTAGTAGTTACCGAACTGGATTCGGGTGACACTGGCAAGGCGTTAAGTTCTGCTACTTCCCCTCCTTAATAAAGCAATTTATTATGGAAAATTACAGCTAGCTACTTTAAAAACATTGCTAAACTTTTTAATCAAAATCATGAAGTTAAATTAATTATAGATAGAACTTTAAAAGGAAAAAAAAAACTCTAGGTATAACTCAAAATAAAGATCCTTAACAATTTAATATAAGAATTGAATTAAACAAGCATGAAAAAATACGGTAAAAAAATTTATGATCTATCCATAAGCTGTTAGTATTTTAGAAAGTCAGCTGCATTTTATAATTCTAATTTTGGCAATAGCCACAGGTTTCAAAAAAATTTTCTGCACAAAAATTTAATCGGTTCAATAAAAATTTAATACCATAATAAAAAAAGTTACTGGTATTTTTATCCAGTAAACCAGAAAATACAGAGGGTTGCAGACAATGTAACTGATCTTCTTAACATTAGAATTGGAGAAAACTAAATTGCATAAATTGGTGGGAAATACAGGTATAAATTAGTCATGTCAGCATTTGTGTATCTTGGCCATGATTCGCTCATCATGGATTTACAAATCATTCCAACAACAAAGGATTATTTTCATGCGGTTTAAGTCAAGTGGTCATTTCTAGACAATATGATTTTAAAAGCTATTTGACATTAGACTGTTCAAGTATTTAAGTAACAAAACAACTTAATTTAAGTTTGCTGTCGATTTAATTCATAACAAATTCTATTAAATCTAGTTAAACTAATAAAAAAAAAACTATTTATAAGAAAAGATTAGCTACAAAACAAGTCATAACTACATCAATAAAATAAATAAATTATGTACTTAAATTTATTTACAAAATAATTAGCTGAGGAGAATTAATAAAAACTGTAACAGTTAGTTCAAAAAATATGTCTAAAATTTCACAGGTAAAAGAACACAGTTATCTGAAATATATTTGCTCAAATTAAATTGCAAATAATATTCATAATTTATTTATTTATTAGTTATATCAAGCAAGAAATAGAATATTTTTGATAAAAAAAAACAAAGTGCGTAGACAGATTTTTCAACAAAAAATAAGCAAGTTTTAGGTACATTTTAAGCACAAATATTTTTAATCACTTAAAAAAAAATAATAATAATTAGGATTTGTGCAGCATAATTTTTTTTTTCTCCATTGTTTAAAGTTCTTCATTTATAATCTAAAATCAATAAAATTCAAAAACATTTTCAAAAACTTTACTTAATCATGATAATAATTGCAGAGATAAACATTGCAATCTAATAATCTGATAAATATTGCAGAGAAAATTATGCAATTGTCGAAATTTAGAATGACAATCGATAGGGAAAAGAAAGTATCTCTTTTTTTAAGATAGAAAATTAAGCACTTTTTACAAACCCCGAATAATAAAAAGCATCTTTAAGGGCTTTTAAAAAACGCAAGTCAAAATTAAGCACCTTTTAAAAATGCTATACACCCTGAAATAAATAAATTTAAATTTGGGTTTAACTAATTGAAAAATTCTTTGAAAGAAACATACACACAGCCCCTGTGGCAGAATTTTTTCTGACTTTCTGCGACAAACCTAATTAGAACCAATATCTTTCTGCAAGATATTTTTATCGTTATAAATGTATGTGTAATGAATTTATAATAATAGATGAAATTCGTGTTTATAAAATAAGTCTACATGCATAGAATAAAACTGTGTATTTTTTTTCTTAATTTCATAATATAAGTTTACATTTCTTAATAAGTTTAAATTGTTTAAGTATAAATTTGCATAATCTTCGATAATAACGAAAAGTTATAAATGTATAGATCTGCAGACAAAAATGCTTACTAGAGCATAAATAAAGATTACCCAGAACCTGTAATAAGATAGAACTTATAGAAATAGCTAAGAATGGACAAAAAGATTAAATTTATAAAACAAGATAACTGAATTTGAAGTATCAGTTTAAAACAGTATGATTTAATGTTTCACTATAGTAGTTATATCAGGTACAGAAACAAATCAGGTGAAAAAATTAATATTGAAGTTGAGTAATCAAAATAATAAAATAGTATTGACTATAACCGAATTCTAAAAGCAAAAAAATTAAAGCAATGTTTGTTTCAATTTTTTCTACATCTAATTAATTTTATCTAATTAATTAGATTCGATTAATATTGTACTGACTTATTGAAAAATTTTTTTTTTAAAAAAAAGGAGGTAAATAAAACTTTTTTCGTGATCAGATTAAGTTCAGAACGAAAAAAATACACAGCGCTTGTGATTTCGCACTGTATTGTGTAAATATATAGCACTGATTCCACACGAAGTATGCAGAAGCAGTTTCCGACTCAATATGCTCAAGTCTATTCAACATCTCGAAACGAAATAGTCTTTATCAGTACTGAAACATCGGTATTAGAGCCATATTCATTGGATGCGATTTTTTTCGCATGCGTATAAAATGCTCTGTTCTCATAAAAAAACACAAAGCAAATTACTGCGCCAGCGATAGAGACCGAAGTTGGCAAATTTCCAAAAATAGCTTAATAAAGGGGAAAAAAATTCTCCCCTTTTTATCCAGTAACAGTTTGTGTTGGAGATTAACGGAGAATTACGAGCGCTTTCTCCTTCCGCGGTACGCTAGAAAAAAAAATATTTAAAACAATTCTGTAAGAAAAAAAGTTTGCAGAACCATTATTGCTTCTGCAGAATTTTTTTGTTTCTGAAGAAAATGATTTTTTTTGTTGGTAAAACAGCTTCTGTTTCTGCAGAATTTATTTTGAGAACTTTTGTTTGTGGCAAACCAAAAATTTTTATTTCCCAAATAAAAAAAATCTTTCTGCAAGAACTCAGTCGCTTTCTGCGACAATGTCGCTGTGTCGCCGTGTTTCTGCCACGGGGCACACAGCTACAAAATATCAGCTCACTTATAACATCATAAATAAAAAAATGTAACATGATTAATTACTTATACATGAATTATTTATACTACAAGAACATATTTTATTTGGAAAGGAAAAAAAAAATAGTTATTACATCATCTCCAACAGGCCACATTTTAATATCAGGTATGTTGATTGATGCACCAATAAAATAGTCTTCTCCAAGTAAAGCCAAACATTTTGGTGCTATAGTTTTCATAGAATAATTTTTTATTACTTTTCCAGTTTTAGGAACAAGAACAGAAACAAAATTTCCAGAGGATGTTATTATGACCTGTAAACAAGAAATATGTTACAATAATTACTGTAAATAACAAGAAATCTATCATACACATTATAATTACTATAAATAATTATGTAGTACTTTGTATATTTTTATAAATATTTTTTACGCATTTAAGGAACTTAAAGCTAACCCCACAAAACTTACTATATATTACACATATACAAAAATTAAGAACATAATAAATTATTTAGAAAACTTAATAAACAAACCCTAGTTAATGCTATACATTGATTAAAAGCATTTTTTGTGAATTCATCAAATTATACCGGTTCAGTTTTTTAAAATTGAATGTAGTACACTGTACACTCCACACAACATACTTTATTTTAGGATTAATTTTGTAAAAAAGCAGAAAGTACATATCCAAAAATGTAAAAGATAAACACATTTTAAATAATTAAATAAATACATGAAATTTTAACAAGAAAATAGTGTATGTAGGAAGCATATAATCTTATAATATTATCTACATTTTAATGAAAAAAAAATTGATGCACAATTTATTTTTAAATTGAGTAAATACCAATCTCAACGTGGGATCTTGAAATCCTATAAATATAAATCCAATGTGAGATTTTTAAATCACATGAATATAAATTGTGATATGTGAACATAAATCTCGATGTGGGATTTTAAGTGATGAATATGAATTTCAAGAAAAGCACAAAAATTTGCTTTAGTTAGCCTTAACAGCAGATTCAAACTACTTCAATATTTTATAGGACATAATGTATCAAAAGTTACTTTTTTCAGAAAATATTGAATTTCTTGTATTGGTGGGATTTTGTATTGGTTGTAATTTGTTATCACCTGTACTTTATCATTAATGAGGTAAATGAACATAAAAATTTGAACAAAAACCCTTAATTTACATTGATATTTGTCAGCTCTAATCTACAAAAGTCATATTAGACCTGTTCACACATATGCTACAGAAACATGAACCGTGTCTGAAAATGAGAAGGAAACCATTGGGATGTTTGAAAGAAAGCTCTTAACAAACATTTTTGGAGGAATAAAATGTGCCACTATTCAGTATCTGGCCAATTATTAAATATAACAACGGCCGAATGAGTGGACCAATATTCAATTGAATATTTCACTAAGAATTTTTTAAAAGAGTATTTTTGACACAGTTTTTTTTGTAGAAATTTTAATACATTAAATAAGAATAATCTAAAATGGAATTAAATTTTTATTATACATTATTAGAAATAGTTTTTATATGTATTTAGAAAGTTCTAAAACTTGTACACGGTTTGCAAATTTATATTTTAGATGACAAATGGAAAAGTGAAATTTGGTAAATTGAAATTACTTTATACTGAACCATGAATTTTGTACTGTTGATTTTTTAAATTTGTATTCAGGCAAGTCAATTTCATTATTTTTTCAACAATTGTTTTGAAACAATTAATTAAGAATGTTATTCTTTTTTTCCTCAATTTTTTTGTTTTGATTAAGACAAAAATCTGGTAATGTAAAAAAAAAAAAAAAAAAACTCCGATTTTTGACTTAGTGGTTATATTTTAATAACTAATAACAATTTTTTCTGTCTTTTTCTCTTTTGTGTTTTAAATTAACTTTACTCTTTATCTACAATTTTAATCCGACATGAAACTTTTAACTGAACTTTATTATCACTTTTTTTTTTTTTTTTTTAAAGAAAATANTTTTTTTTTTTTTTTTTTAAAAAGCAATGTAAAAAAGTTAAAGTCAGATTTTTAGCCATAAAACTTCTGTTTAAAAATTAAGAAAAAACTTGTTTTGGTTTTTAACCAGTTCTTTCTTTTTTAAAAAACCGGGTTTTATCGACGTTTTAATTAAGACTCAGATGATTTCTATTAAACCTTTTTTTTTTGAAAATACAATAATTGGAAAACTGAGATGTTCAGCTCTAAAATTTTCTTTCAAGAATAAAGGTCTATATTTATTTTATCTATTTTGCCTTTGTATATAGTGTTCTTTTATGATAAAGTGGCATATTTAAAAACGTTTATAGGCTATTTTTTTCAGGGAATATTATTTTTAGCATTTAAGTTTTGTTTTATTAAGAAGATTTTTTTTAAAACAATTTCTCCTTTCCACTTTTTTAACTAAAAACAACAGTTATTTTGATATATAGCTGTTAGTTTTTTATTTATCTTAAATATTTCTATAGGATAACTATAGTTTTTCTTCCCTTTTGCCCATACCAGTAATACAGCTGAGTTCTGATAAATTTTAATGATGACTAAACTTATTTATTCATAAAAAAATCACACTTATTAATGTTTTTTTTCTTCTTTTTTTATAAAAAAAATGTTGCTATTTGGCAGCTGGATATTCGAAATTCGGCCAATCACTATTCATTACAACCCTAAAGATCTTGACAAAATAAAGTATATTGCTATTCAAAGAAAGAAATGAAAGGACTTTGCCAACTACCTAACTTAAAATTGTATGTTAACAAAAATTAATATTTATAACTACAGAATTAAAAACTTGAAATATCCATTAGAAGCATCCAATATTTTAAGATTTTGCAGTTATCATAAAAATTAGTAAATATATATGTCATCTTAAGTTGAAGATAGATTGATAAATTTGGTTCAATAAGACAGATTGAGATGTGACCTTCATTACAACTTTGGGAATTGAGATCATTCAAGTGCCTTTTGTGTAACAAAAACTTATGATTATCTTTAAAAATAATGATTCGAACTTACCTCATTAAAATCCCAGTTGGGCTCCCCCATTGTGCTTAATTACCTAAAATGAGAAATTAAAATCACTTATTAAATACGAAAACAATGCTAAGAACAAAATAATATAACTAAATCAGAGAAGTAATAAAAAAAAAAGGTATTTAGCCAGTCTAATATTTGCCACCATCAAATTATCAACTCCACTAATCTACCTTTGGCGAATACTTCAATAAAAAATACATAATTTTTTTTTTTTTAATATGTGGAATATACCCAAAGGAGCTACCTTACGTACATAAGTTAAACCCCACCTCTTAATGATTTTTTTCAGTTTCATGTCCTTATATTTTCGCTTAAGTCATGATTGTCATCAAGTTTTTGGGAGGTAAATTATACAGAAATGTAGCCCTGTAGTTTTTAAATTCACATTTTTGTTAAGTTTTCTGTTCAATAGAACAGTGCATTCATAGGTAAATAAAAATTTTATTAATTACAAAAGTAAAAATTTACTTTACAAAAAAAATTTTTTTTATTAAATTAATAAACAAAAGTCCAATTAAATGGAATTAAAAATGAAGGAAAAAATACGATTAATCAGCTAAAAAATGGGGAGATTTCCGTATCGTGATCTGTGGCAGAATAATTGCCAAGTCTTGGAAATTTCCGAGAAGTGGCCCCACAAGAAATTTAAAAAAAAAAAACATCACAGAAAGGGACCAACATGAAAGGTATAACTCGTAGCCACCCCCGGGCAAACATCTACATGTTTTCTTTAAAAAAATTTTGCAAGTTTAAAATCTATTTGGCACCTTAGCGATTGTAGTTGGATCAGACACAGATCAGGATACGGAAATATCCCCGTAAAAATTATTAAATAAGCTGTAAGCTTGCTTTATACATACAATTATTTCTTGTTTGTTTAGATACACAATAGATGCATCTTTTGCTTTCAAAAAAGGAAAATTACTTTAACTTTTTCTGTTAATTGAAAACTTGATTTTGAGATAATTCCCTATCAGTATCTACCTGTTTGCCTCAATTACTTTCACCAAAAAAATTTCCTTTTTAACCTGCAAAAATTCCAAAAAAATTTTTTTTGCTGTTTTCCCATGAGTGATTTAGAATTACACCCTTCAAGTTGGGCCCTTTCTGCAATGTTTTTATTTTAATCCACCCCCCATATTGCATGGTTGTCACCTAAACTTGGACACTTATTTGTGGCACAAGTCATGATACAAAAATCCTACTTTTGATTTGTTCCCACTATTAAAATAGGAAATCATATATAAGGAATTTAAAAAAAAAATTCTTTCAGTTTAATGTTTTAAAATAATACAAATAAATATAATTTTTCTCATCGAAAATATTAGCATAAACTACTTCCAAGTAATTACTATTGGTTTATTTTAAGAACTAAAATTTTTAGAACAGAAGGCATGAAACAGTTTTAGAATAAAGACGAGAAAAGTTGCTTGATTGAAAAAAACATAGAATCTATTCAGCAAAAGCTTGAAAAATACGCCGTCATTCTACAAAATTATAAAATGAAAAATAAAACTCACGATTACACGAGCCTCAATTTATATTAAGTCAAAACTGGATGGGGGGAAAAGACGATGAACAACTACAGAAAAAATAATACTGGACTCTGAATAATAAAATCTCTAGTTATCATGTGTATTTTGTTTAATTATTAACCAAATACTAGTACTTTTTCTTAAAACGTATGCTACATTTCACATGAATATTCAAGATCAGGAATAGATATTATGTTTGTAACACATACAAAATTATGAAAAGCAATTCGTTTATAGATAATAATGAATAAATAAAAAATAACATACTTGAAAGTAAAATGATTTTTAGTATTAATTTATCACCGGCGCTGAACTCAAAAATTTAATTTGTTATGTTTTGTTTTAGTTAGAATTGAAGATTAAAATGGTTACAGTTAATAAGCTTTGAAGCTAGTTATTCGGTTAGCTTTGCGGCCTTGTAACTAGAATTTCTGTAAATTAAATTGTTTATTAAAGTTTTGGTTAAGAATTTAAGTCTCTATTCTTATTTCTTATATATATATAAATATGTCTTACATATGTGAACTTTATTTTTCAATTGCAAAAATAAAATATGTATTTTTTTCGTTCCACACTGTCACTTTTTCCTTTCATGATCCCTCCTCTTGATGGTAAACAAACCAGTTTATGATTAAGAATCGTTTTATTATTAATTTAAACTAAAGTCGTGTCCTAATTATTGTAATTTTGCATTAAATAAACCTTTTTTGAATATCTTTTAATCACAAATTGTTTTGATTCTATATGCTATCAGTTATGAATGTCCTCCTACATCATCCAATTTTTGTGACTGAACTGTCAGCTTCATTAATGATATAGAAGAAAAATTTCCCATAAAGATGAGCCTATGACCTTAATACTATAGATATATTTATATATATAAAGTAAGTTTACTTAAAACTCTATATTTTATTTTAAAGTATTTTAAAATACACTCCCTTTTTTTCTAGAATGATGCAAGCTGCTGAACTGAAAGTGGTGACTAACTCTCCAGTTAATATAAAAATTCTGTGTTTTACTTCACTATTAAAAGTCGCATTTTCTACCTCATTCTATTTAAGTTATCCATATGTTTATAAAAATAGCTTGCCAAAGATTAAACAACCATCGCATGTAAGAACCAAAGGGAAATGTGAAGTGTTCGAATATTTCATTTTCTATTTAATTTTATTGAATTAGCATTGTATTATTTAAAACTGTTAAATAATGCCTATTTGAATTAGACAGTATCTGAATATCACATTAAATTGAATATTTTATGCAAAAATCCTTGTGTTAATTTTATTCTAACTGTACAAGAACCTATTCTTATATTATATTTTTCCGTTCATAAAGTTTAATACATCTATGTATTTTTTAATATTTCTTTAAACATAACTAAGTATCAAAGATAGACAGTTTTTTTTCTTTAATTTAACCAAGAATTTTCTTTTGGAATATAGCATAATTTTTTGTGAATTTATAATTATCAAATGCATTCAATATGTGAATATTGTTGTGTTAAAATAATAGTTTACTTCATGCCACAGTTCTTAGCATTTATTGTATATAATATGAATTTTACTGTGTTTTAAAACTTAAATTTTAAGATTGACGCAGGGAACCGAAGGAAATATGAAGTTAAACACTGGTTTTTAAGAAGAACTAGCATAAACTTACTTGCTTTAAAGATAGTAAAAACAATGAAAAAAACACAATTTTTCCCAAGGCAGAAATGCCACATCTGGAAATGTGTATAATTGCATAACATATCATAAGCAGTTTAATTTTCCAGTTGGTAATTATGATGAAATTAAATTAATTGAAATATTTTAGGGTCCTTTGTTTTTTTTTATTATCAGTTATTTATTTAATTACACTCTCAAAATCTCTACTTAGAAGTAAAGATTAATTCTCTAAACAGAATCCACATTATTATGAATCCTTTATTTTATTATTATGCCAAATATTCTAAATAATTATACAGTAGGGAACCGATTATCCGGACCGATCGGGACCATCGCTATTCCAGATAACTGATTTTTCCGGTTTTCTAATCACTACAAAAAAGCCGTTTTTTTGTTAAACCCAACTAAAAAAAAATAAAAAAAATTTGGAAATAATCTTAAAAAGAAGAAAAAACGATGAAGTAATACACTAATGATTATTTCCAAAGTGATGGTAAGGTAAACATCTTTCAAAAAATAAAGAAAAATCCTAAAATCTTATGAGGAAAAAAAAAAATTTTTTTTTTTAAAAAATGGCGTTAAAATTTATAGAATTTCATTCCGGTTTTTCAGGTTTTCTGATTTCCGGATAACGGGTTCCGTACTGTACTAATATTACCCACATTAACATTTGGAATAAAGGCTCAATATTTAGTTTATTTTTTCTTTAAAAAGCCAGAATTATCTCCTTTTTTTAAAAATATGTATATTTTTTTGATGTGATGTTTATTAAAAAGTGTTTAAATTTCATTAAAAATGTTTAACAGTCACTGATGAAAGTTTTTTAATTATTTGGTTTTATATATATATATATATTTTATTATTTGTTCTTATTATTACATTTTTTATTATAAAGGTTTAATTAAAAGCAAATTATCAATTGTGACTTTAAAATGTTTTCAACATAATTTAGTATCATAACAAAAAATTACTCTCGTAATTTTATAAAAGTTTGCTTATGTTTAGTTATTATTATTATTTTAGGATGAATTCTTCAAGTGATGTTCTTCAGCCAATGAGGCATTTTATGTCGGTTCCGCCTAGTTCTGTCATTACAGATATTGCACAACCTTCTTTAAATGGATCAGATATGAATGAAAAAGAAATGAATCCTGTATTTTTACAAACTTTGACTGCTCAGATTATATCTGGTGCTTTTGTTTGGGCTGCACTTCTAATTACATGCCATCAGGTTATTGCAAATTTTATTTTATTTCTATGCTCACATGTACATGTTTTTTTTAATTTTATTTTATTTTTAAGCAACAATGTTTGGTTTTCAACAATGTCATTGTTTAAGAAAAGTTACTGCTTTTTTTTATACATTAGTTGTGGCTTAATATACTTTAAATTCTGTGTTATCAATTAGAATATTGTTTTTAAGCTGGATTACTTTTATTGTATTGGTATGAGAGATTCTAACCCAAATGTAATTTCAGATTGGTATTTGCTATTATAAGGATGAGAATATCTGTAAATCAATCTTGAAATTGAAAATTATCCTCTCAAGTTCCACATGCTTTTTTAAGTACAATTTTCAACTGATTTCCAAGTTAGAGTTTTATTAAAACTGTTGAAGTTGAAATAAAACTGTTGATTTGGCTTAGACTGTCCTTAAAAATAAGTTTTAAATTTTACTTCCATAATTTGAGTTATTCAGCTTTTATCAGTAACTTGGTTTATGAAATTTCATTTATCTTAATGGTTGATAATTAATGGTAAAAATTCCGAATATTTCTGTTTTTTATATTTTATTATGCTTGTTAATAGTTCCAAAAAATAATCTGTTATTTTTTTTTTTAAATCTAATTTTAGATCTACTTACATTTGTGTTATTATACAAGTCCTGCACAACAACGATGGATTGTGCGAATACTTTTCATAGTGCCTATTTATGCTTTTGATGCTTGGCTGTCATTGCTCTTTTTCTATGACATGTACTATGTGTACTTTGATAGTATACGGAATTGGTATGAAGGTATGTTCCATAACATAGCCGTTTTCTCTCATATTAATTGCATGAGTAAAATTTTTATTGTTTTATAATTCTTCTTTTTACTTTTTTTTTTTTTTAAATTTAAAAACCTCATTATGGGTGAATCTTATTTATTCATTAATTATTTTAAAAATACAGTTTTTTTTAAATTAATATCTGGGGGGGGGGAATTTAACATCAATTTCCACGTCAAAGACTTTTAAGTTATTTATAAGTTAAAACTGTTATCATACTTGTAAATTTTTAAACGAAGTTTTTAATAGTAGTGCAATTTTTTTTGCTCACGTTTTTATCTAGAAGATGAGAAGCTTGGTTTTTGTTCGAATATACATTTTAAATAAATGTATTTTGTTAATTTTTGAAAGAGATTTTAATAAACTCAGAGAGAGAAAAATTATCACTCTGCTGTTATTAAAAATTAAACAAACCTTAAATTTTCTTCTCTCATTTAGCAAAATTTTGCCTCAATAGTGCAATATTTAAACGCTTTGATCATCTTCATTCCAAATGACTTTATACAGTTTTGATTAGTAAAATTTTCTTAACTACTAAAATGTCAGGAAAATCTTCCCTTGTAGATTTATTATAAGAATAATTCCAATTGAATGTTGATTTAATAATTAAGTTTTTTTTGTAGTATAAAGTAGAAATTTATTCTTTATATTACAACTTGATTTAATATTAATTTACTATTGAATAAAAAATATAAGAACCTTATGGGCATCAATTTATCTGTACTAAAACCAAGATCCTTTCCACCTATGTCACACCAGCTCATCTTTATGCTCTGGAACCTTTTTTTTTTCATTCAAATTGTGTTATTTCAAATCATATGTAATATCTGCTATTTTTATAATCATATTAATATCTAATTGTACAAATAGCTGTTATATTGTATAGGCATTTTTTTTATGTGACCAAACTTCAGATTTAAGTATAATATGTTTCATTTAATTAGAAATAAATTGTATTCATTTAATATGGCATCAAAGTGTAATTATAATTTAATCAATTGATTAGCATAGCACTTTTTCATCATACATATGAATTCTGATTTCCTTATTAATGACATTAATTTCCCACCGGCCTTCTATTCCTCCTGGAAATGTATCCCCTGGTCTGCTTTGTATTTCTCGGTCACCATGTTTACTTCATCAGGCACAGTTTTTCTAGTTTTGTTTTCTACCAATATTAGTTTTTCATTTTACTGCTCACTACACTGCATTTCTTTTTTTATGTATATTTAGTTTTTTATCATTCACATGGTGGTTTATTTTGGTAGATGTCTACGTTGTGTACTAAAAATGTGTAAACTTTTTGCACCTTAATTTTTGATGCTATTAGAGTTTTTCCACTCAAGTCTATCTTTCTGCTTCAGTTTCTTGGCATTATTCATTTCATACTAACTTTGCTTTCTTTTCCTGCAGCATTTGTGATTTATAACTTCTTGAGCTTGTGTTATGAATACCTTGGTGGGGAAAGTAATATAATGGCTGAAATTCGAGGAAAACCCATCAAGTAAGTAATATAGTAATGATCCTATACTATTTTTGCCTGCATAAATATTTGTATTCAAATTTTCAAATGTTATCAGTGCTAAATTTATTTACTTACTACAAATAATTATAGTTAAATTATTGGTAAAGTAAATAACAGAAGCTTAATAATTTTGCTTGCTTCAAAGTTTTTAAATCATTTTAAGTAGCTTAATATATTCATTAAATTTAATCCAAATAGAAAATCTGTATCGTAAACTGTCTGAGCAACAAATAGAATAATACTGAGCTTAGGATAGATGAGCTCTAGAAAAAAAGAAGAAAAATTCACTATGATATATTGATCAACCAAAAATAGACTCTTATCATTAACCTGGATAATATTTTCAATTTAAATTAATTGCATAGTGTTAATTTATAGTTGGTATTTTAGAAATTAACTAAGTTGTTTATTTTGAGTTTCATTACAAATACAATCAAACCAGATGTTTATTCGGTCATTAGAATGGTACTTATAATTTAGTTTGAAAACAGAAAGGCGATTTACACTCTTTTAAACAATCCATCTAAATCATGTTGCTTAATTTTCTATGGAGCTATGTGTCTTGATATTTTTTGTTTCATCAGATTTAAGTTTCTTTGTCTTTTATAAAGAGTAAGAATTTTTAGTTTTGTATTACTTTTAGTATAAAAAGTTTATTCCTTTGTTTAGCAATTCGTCTTCTCTGTTGCAGTCTAAAGTCATAGCTGCAAAAATAATAATAATAATGCAATTTTTATAATTTATAGCTTATTGTTGGGTTTTTTTTTTAGTTTTGTATTTCAATTTGATTTTAATAAGATAGTGACTTCTTGTATTTTGTAACTGCGCTAAACTTTGTTAGTAAATTTTTTATTCATTATGTTATATTAATTGTTTAATTGCTTATCTAGATCAAGTTTTTTGTATGGAACTTGCTGCTTAAGTGGTAAAACTTACACTATTGGAATTTTAAGATTCTGCAAACAAGTAAGATTTTTTTTTCTTGCTTATGCATTACAAACTGTAAGACTTTTTTCTTATTTTTTACGACTCATCTTGTGCTCAAAAAGGCTTTATTTTATGTTTTATTTATTTTTTTGAGGAATAAACAATAAAATACAAATAAAAATAAACAATACATAACCTTTTTTCTTAATTTAAATTTTTTCCCAAATGCCTTTGCATTGTTTCCAAAATAACTTATTAATGCTCTTTATGAAAAATAAAGTAGAAAAAATAAATGAGAATAAATACTAGCAGCTCATCTTGTTTTCTTTAACATTTATTTGTAACAGCTCTTTATGTTAGTATTTTTTAACTATAAAAGTCATGTTCATTGAATAGGATTTATATAGGAAATTAAGTATGAATTAAATTTACTGGTAACTGAATGTTCATAATTAAACATGCTGAAATATAGATACAAGTAATAAGTTGAGGTAATTTTGTTGTAAATTCAGCTATATTGTTACCACTATATATTATTGTAAATACAACTATATTGTTAGCACTATATTTACTGTATGACCTGTGTTGAAAGAATTTTTTTTATTGAAAATGAGTAAATAAGTTTGAACAGATAATTTTAAAAAGTAGTCGATCAAATTGTATAAATTTAAAAATTCTAGCTATTTTACTGTATTTTCTCTTAATCTTATGTGACAAAAGGTTTCAATACGATATTTGAAAAAAAAAATAACAAAAAGTCATAGTCTACGATTCCTTTGGTGATTAAAATCACATGTATCTGATTCACATTTTATCATTTTTTTTCTATTGAAACAACTTCATGGAAAGTATGTAATTATTTTTTATAAGAAAAATGTGATTTTTTTCGGTTATTTTTTATGCTTTTATATTATTAATTTCTGAATTATTTTAATACTAATAAGTTTTAACTTGTTTTAGGCAACTTTACAGTTCTGTGCTGTGAAACCTCTGATGTCTGTTATCACACTTATATTACAATCATTTGGCAAATATTCTGATGGAGATTTTAGGTAAGTTATGTCCAGAAATTCCTCAATTTTATTTTTGAAATATATCTTTCATGGAGTATGTCTTGCATGCAAGTATTGAATAAAAAAATCTGAAGCTCCACTTTCATCTATTTTATTCTAAATTTTATACTCCTGGAAATTGATCCATCAAAAAATTTTCAGCATTGGTACATATTTTTTGGTGAGTTTTATATTGTATGAATTAATGAAAATTTTATCTCACTTGATTATAGGGAGGGAAAAGCAAAACTATATTTTTTTTTAAGTGATTAGATACTTTTTTTTACTTATGTTCAACTTATTTAATCTGCTAAGTTTAAATCCATATTGTATTGGAAAATAATAATTTGGTGGAATTTTCTTATAAAACACACAATTACTCCAAAAAAGAAAAATGTCCAAGTCTATTTTTTAAGATGCCATCATTCATCTATATTTCTATAATGTTTATCTATATAATTCTTGAAATGTATTCTTGGAGTATGTTGCAAAAGATTTTAGTGTTAACAAAGCTTAGAGTTAGTAAACCTCACCATTGCTACTAATTTCATAAAATTAAAAATTGTGTTAACAAATTAACCTATTGTAATTCGTGTTAATAGAAATTTTAAGTTTAAGAAGATTTTTTTTAGAAAATTCGAATAATTTCTAAAATTTTGTAATTGATTAGGAAATAACAAAAAAGAATAAACAACTTAGACAAATGAATAAATGATCATAATATTCCAAATTTTGTAATAGATTAGGAAATAACAAGAAAGCATAAACAACTTTGACAAATGAATACTTGATCATTATATTCCTTGAACGATTCTTAGGTATACAAAATCTCAATACTTAATGTATGAAAGTTTCCTGCTCTGGTAACATCTCTGACAATAATTAAAAGTCAGTGCCTGAGTGTCTTTCTTTCTGAGTGTACAATCCTTGTAAAATGGGGTGTCTGTATTAAATTCTGAACTTGTTGATACTCTTAAATTGGTTCTACCAAAGTTGTGAGAAATATTTTTTTTTTTTTTTTGTTATAAGATGTATTTTATAGAATTTCTTATGAGTTGTTTATTTACTTTTTGTGTTTTGTAGAAGTTATTGACAAGATGTTTCTTGTGCTTTTTACTCATGTCTTGATGAAACTAGTCTTTACTAAAAGTAATTTTTAAAAAATGGTGGTACAAACCAAACCATAAAAATTTAACTAGTTAAAATCAATATTAAATTTCAAAATTATAAGTTTAGAAAAGTTTTTAACTTTTATTTTCATAAATTTATTTTGATCTTAGTGCATTTATGCAGTCTTTGGAATATAATTTATTAAAAATTTGTGTCTATCTTTAAAAACATTATGCTTAAATTAATATTAGTTTTATCAGGAATAAAATTTCTGAATTTAATCTAACATTATACTATATCTTTTGAGCCTATTTACAAATTTTCTGATCTTCTTGGTGGGCATTCTATATTTGATAGAAATCAAATGAAAATAAAATGTCTATGGTCTTTTATTTTTCAAACAATGCATGACATATTTAAATAAATTGTATGCTGATTAATTAATTGTAATTATTTAAATAAAATTTCTAAACAGTGTTTAAACTTACATAAAGCATTCAAATATAGTAATTAAGGTCTTTAATTTTTGCTTTTGCGTCATGGTAATGCTTTTCTTAGACAAATAGTGTGTCATATCTTATCTAGTTATATATTTTATAATTAGCATTTATGTGACAAATTTTAAAATATATATTGTGTGATATTTAAACAAAAAATTGAGATATCCAAGTATAAGAATATGTTATGGATTTACTTTGATACTATGCTGTTTGATATTGTTGTGCTGTATGTTTTCATCGTGAAGAGAAATTACCATTCAAGAAATCCTTAGTAGAATTTTGATTAAAATAAGTACCATAATGGCATCATGATCATATCCTTAGTTTTAAATGTTTGTATCAGCTTCTAATGCTTCCATCAATTTTAAAGTGAATTTTTCTGAATTCGTTAAAACATCACTCCTTACAGGTTTTTAATAAATTTATTTTTGGAATGTTTAAAAGCAATATAATTTTTGGTTGCATTTAAATATTCACACTTACCAATTACGAGAAAAATGTATGAACAGAATATGTTTGAAACCATGTATTCCGATGAATTTAAGATTCATTTTTAAAATTTAATTTATATATTTATGAAAAAACAAAGGGTATTGAAATATTGTTATGACTTTTTCAAAAGTTTTGTATTTAATATCCTAACACGATTTGTATTTATTCTTTTAGGCCTGATAGTGGCTACCTTTACATTACAATTATCTACAATATTAGCATTACACTTGCACTTTATGGACTAGTATTGTTCTATTATGCCACCAAAGAACTTTTAACTCCATATGAACCAATTTGGAAATTTTGCACAATTAAATCTGTTATATTTCTTTCATTCTGGCAAGGTAGGTTTTTAATTTATTACTGTTGTATTTTCAATTGCTTTGTAAATTATTACTAAATAAATTTATGGCCATAATATTTTTGTATAACTATTTTTAAAGCATTGTAGTAATTTATGAATGTTTTTGGAACCTTTCACCTAATAGTGAATAAGTTATGTATTTTCTTTTAAAAGCAAATTTCTAAGTGAGTAAATCATTTCTGGCTTAGAATGGTTTTATGTTGATGACTAACTTTGATGATCCACTTTTTGTTGACAGGATGTCATTGCATTTGCAAATTTATCTATTTCCATATAATACTTTAGAATTATTGAGTATGTTTTTTTATTGTTATTCAATTTGGAAAAAAATCAAACAAAATTGAATAAATTTATTAATACTAGCAAGCATCTGAAGTCAACTTTTTTTTTTAGGTTTTCATTGTTTTATAAGGAACAGTTTTAAGTAAATCTTAGGTATACAATTGCATGCACAGTTTTGCATTATAAGCATCGCTACAAACAAAGTGAAAGGAGATTTCAAATTTCTCTTGCTGTTTATCTATTTTAATATTGTGTAATGATGCTTTTACAAAGGTTTTGCTGTTTAATTTCTGTTAAGATGAGAGTCGATCCATGAGATTCGATCCTAACAGTCAGGTTGGGAAAAAAACAGGGTTATTTCTTTAGAAAAAAAAAATCTGTTTTTTTGTTTTGTTTTTTTTTTGTGTTTAAACCTGAGTTTTTTGGTTTATTTAAAACAAAAATTAAATAGCATTCTCTTAAGCCTCAAATTAAAAGTAATTTAACCACCAAAAAGCTTTTTACAGAGATCTTTTTAACGATTGATTAATATTTTGATAAAGAATACTGAAAAACGTCACTTTTATTCATAAATATGTGAACATGATAAAGTATAAAAACTAAAGAGTCTGAATATACCCATTACTTTACAAGTTCACGTAACAAGCTAATAAGCATTTAATCTCTAAACATTTTTGTAGTAGTGCATATCTGTGAAAGTAAATTTACCTCCTTTAATTGCCAGTATATATAAAAATATCATAATTTAATATTATTTAGATTAATGTCATTATTTAGCAGCATACACTCTAGAACAGTAATATCAATTAATAGTATTGAAATATACATTTCTTGTTATTGAATCAATACAAATTAAAACTGAAGGCATTTATGTAAACAATAGAAAATTGAATAACATAATTTTTTTTTTAAAGAAAGCTGGCTTGTTTTCAACCAGCCTTCCCTGCTAACGGTTGACCAAACATATGATGCATATATGTTCAAAGTACATGTTAAATCTGCCAGCAGTGAAAGTTTTCTTATTGGTGTAGAAGTTAACAAAGAGGGTTACCAGTTTAGGTGCTGTCCTTCTCATCTGACTGGGATTTAAGTTTGTGTTGTGTTTTTACCTTGGCTGTTGAAAGATACAACTCTAAAAAACTTGGCTCTATACTAAAACTCACTATAGTTGGGTGGTGTAGATTGCTTTTGCTTTAACATTTTTTCACTGCTGAAATAGAATCCATATGAATTTGAGTTTTAAAATGAAATAAACACTTCAACAAAACTAATTTATGAGGCTAACTTTGAAATTTTTAAAATTTATTTATTTACAGTGCCATATTAGCTGCCAAACCTTCTGTTTTTATATTTATTTTAGCAATTTTTTACGTGGAGAAGGTAAAATTTATCCGAATTTTCACCCGAACGCCCAATAGCTCGTATTTTCTTTAATTCAGGCTTTGCTGCACCTCTTGTAACGACCTTCTACTGTGTTTTAATGCATATTACATTATAGTGTATTTATGAAATAATAAATAATTGAAATTGACTTTTTTTTTAATAAATTTATTTGCAAACATTGGAAAGCTTCTGCATGTTTAGGCATTTCTTCTGCTTTTTTTTTTTAGATCTTCTGCATATTTATAGCTAGGGGTTGGCAGCTATGCAGTGAATATGTAGTACAGTGGAGAACCAATTATCCGGAACGATCGGGACCATCGCGATTCCGGATAACT
This sequence comes from Parasteatoda tepidariorum, assembly GCF_043381705.1. Lineage (NCBI taxonomy): Eukaryota > Metazoa > Arthropoda > Arachnida > Araneae > Theridiidae > Parasteatoda > Parasteatoda tepidariorum. Next base: position 37,318,167 of record NC_092210.1, on the reverse strand, counting down.
GATTTTTCCGGTTTTCTGAATCGCTACAAAATGCCGTTTTTTTAATGTTTATAAAACGAAACTAAAGAAAAAACTTTTAAATAGTTTTAGAAGTAATAAAAAATGATAAATAATAATACACTTAAGTTTAAATAAGGAAAGAAATTATGAAATAAAAATTATATACAGGCTTATATATGTTATTAATGTTATTATTAACATTAATAACATATATAAGCTATTTGTGCTTATGTGAGATTCGTCTACAAACGACTTTTGATCCGTCCTCTAAATCAGTTCTTGCGTCAACTCGATATGCCATACGCTCTAAATAACAAAATGGGCTGCAAAACCATTTTCCTAGATAGCAAAATGGTTCTGCACTGTACTTATGTTTTATGTAAACGCAGAATGTAATTTAAGTCACTTTGCTCCGTTATTTAACAGTAAATATATTGTTCTAATGATACAACATTTGTTTGTTCTTACACTATAAGTACATCTAAAGATTTTATTCATTCAGAATTTAAGCCTATTTAATTATACATTTCTTGCAAAATATTAGTATATTTTAGCATTTATTATAATGAACTCATGAATATCTGATTACTTTTTTAAATGATGACTCGAATGGTTTTTTTTATTATTTTTTATTCCTTTCTTCATATTCATAAATAAATGCATACAGGGTAATCCGAAAAATAAAATGACTTATTTTAGAGGGAGATTAATGAACCAAATTATTTATAATTTTAGGTACTGGGAAAAAAAGGTTTATGAAATTTAAAAGAACTATTTTTATTTTATGATGGTCTCTAATTATTTTAACTGTAAAAAGTTTTGCAATTAAAATCAAATTTTATGGTTATGCTAGGTTGCTTGATCCCTTTATTATAATTTCCCACACCAACACTCAATTTTTTATTTTTTAGAGATCCCAAAAAGCTTTATAGTTCTATACAATTCCTGTGGAATAAAGTATAAAACATTAATTTTACCTGTTTACCATTGCTACTGCATTTGTTTTTTAAGTGCCTATTTAATTTTTCCTTACTTAAAATAATTGTGAAATGTTTTTTTACTGATGAGATTATTTAGTAATCAAATCATCATCATAGTTGGCCATACAGCCCAATGTGAGCCAATTCTCCACGACGACTTCTGATTTATCTTTGATCTCTAATTCTTTTCATTAATTGCAAGAAAATTGGACTCCACTGAGTCACCCCATCTCAACCGCAGCCTTCCCCACTTTCTTGTTCCGGTGGGTCTACAAAGCTGTATCTTTTTTATTGTATTGTCATCACTCATTTAAATCATGGTAGACGATCCAATTCATTCTATTTATTTTTATGTATTTAATAATATCAAGTTGCTTATAAAACTTGTACAGTTCAAAGTTAAATCTCCTTCTCCTGTTATTGTTTTCATTTACACCACAAAGTATACTCTGCAAAATTTTTCTTTTATTTAGTAATAGTGCAATAACAAAAAATATCTTGTAATATTTTACAATTTTGTATTCGTTATTTTGATACAATTTTACACAAATCTTATAACTAAGGCAAACATAGCTTACTTACTGTAAATTGTAAAACAGTCAATAAATATACTCTTTGAAATATGTTAATGTTATGATTATATATACAGTAGAACCTCGATTAACCGAGCTTCGATCAACCGAGGTTTCTGTTAACCGAGGCAAGTTTTTTTTTTTTTTTTTTTCCAAACCTTTTTTTTCTCTCTTTTCCACAATGAGCTTGGAAAAAATTATACACATTTTAGTTCGTTGTCCGTGTTATCTTTTCACTTCTACCCCTCAGCACACCCGTATCACTTCTTCCCCTCAAAAGCACTCAACTTCCAAGAAATATTACACCCTGAGAAGACAACATCCATGAATGCTTTGTTAACAGTGGTCATGTGACTCTATTGAATACCAGGTGCAATATGTTATCGGACGCTTCTTGTTGGGGGAGGGGATTGGCGACTCTCACAATAGGCATTGTAAGAGTCGCCAATCCCCTCCGATAACATTCTTTTGTTTCCCTTTTCTTTAACGAATTCCCTATTTCGTAGTAAACCTTTGCTTAAATCATTTCACATTTGACCATCGCACTAGTAAGTTGTTCATATTTAAAATGCCAAATCAAAAAAGAAAGAGAGTTGTTGTTTCGATGAGTAAAAAGCTTGAGGCTATTAAAAGAATTAATAATGGTGAGAATTTGAAAAAAATTGCTTTGGAATTTGGAGTTGGTGAAACCACTGTAGGCGATTGGAGACGTAACAAAGCTCAAATAGAGGCTTTTTGTTCAAAGATGGATTCCTCAAAAGCCTTAGAAGGACGATCGACATTAAAGAAAGCAAAAACTGAAAAACTTGATGAAGCAGTCTATCTTTGGTTCAAGCAACAACGCGCGCAGGGCATTCCTATTTCCGGGAACATTCTAAAAGAGAAAGCCCTTCTTCTCAGCCAAAAATTAAACGAAAATGAAAGTTTTTCTGCAAGTCAAGGTTGGTTAGATAAATTTAAAAAGAGACATGGAATTCGACAACTGGCGATTGCAGGTGAAAAGTTGTCTGCCAACATAGAATCTGCTAAAGACTTTGTTGAGAGATTTGAAGAAATGATTGAAAAAGAAAATTTGACATTAGATCAAATTTATAACGCCGATGAAACTGGCTTGTTTTACAGAATGATGCCATCGAAAACTTTGGCATCTAAAGAAGAAGCCAGTGCCCCGGGTTACAAGAAGAGCAAAGATCGAGTATCCCTTCTAATTTGTGCAAATGCAAGTGGAACTGATAAATTACCCCTGCTTCTCATCGGTAAATCAAAGAAGCCCCGACCATTTAAAAATATTAATGTGAATTCTTTGCCTGCGAAATACACAAATCAGAGGTCTGCTTGGATGAATTCTGAAATTTTTGAAAAGTGGTTCTATCATGACTTTGTACCGCATGTAAAGGAACATTTGGCGCAGCTAAATCTCTCACCTAAAGCAGTCTTGCTGATAGACAATGCTCCTTGTCATCCGGAAGAAGAAATGCTCATTTCAGGAGAAATACGTGTGATTTTTCTTCCCCCAAACGTGACTTCGCTAATACAGCCAATGGATCAAGGGGTAATTGAAACAACGAAGAGACATTACAAAAAGAAACTCATCACTCATATTCTTGAATGCGAAGAAAACATAAATGAGGCGCTGAAAAGAATAAATGTGAAAGACGTGATCTATATGGTTGCCCAGGCATGGCAATTAGTGAATCCAGCAACAATTCGAAAATCATTCAACAAAATAATTGTTGAAAAGAGGAGACAGTGTGAATCCCAGCAGACGGAAAACACACCGACAGACGCGGAACTTCTTGATACCATCAATGGAATTGAAGGTTGTGAAGAAGTCTTGGAAGAGGACATTTGCGAGTGGCTGGATGTTGAAAATCAGCATCCAAATTTTGAAATTCTCAATGACGAAGAAATTATACAAGCCGTTAATCCTTCATTGGACATTAATGACACTGAAAATGAAGACGAGGACTTTGAGGGTTCTACGACTATAAGTCATAGTGAAGGTGTTCAAGCATTGACAACCGCCCTAAAATATTTGGAGCAAAGAAACGATGCTACACCGATGGATCTCCTGTTGCTCAAAAATTGGCGCGATAGGGCAGCCCATGATAGAAATTCTGGACTTTTGCAACGGAAGGTAACAGACTTTTTTAAAAGAATGTAAATTTAACAAATTTATGTACATTAAATTTTAAAAATACAATATTTTCTTGAGATTTGTGTTATTTTTGAAAATGCATCTTTCGATATTTAACTAAGTATAGTTAAAAAAAAATTCAATTTTACTTTTTAAAATTTACTACTAGCCTTGATTTCCTTTTTAAATCTTTTTAGCTGTGAAACATAAGTTCATGTATGTTTATTTTTATCATTTAAAAAGCGTTCTATTGTTTTTTGCTTTAAAAGTTGTTAAATTCGCAAGCACCGAAGGTTTTTATACATGGTTTCTATTAACCGAGATTTCCGATATCCGAGGTACTAGCGGTCCCAATTAGCTCGGATAATCGAGGTCTTACTGTACTTTACTTATGTAATATCGTTAGACTATTTTTTAATGCAGAAGTCCTGCTTTTATTTTTAAGTCTTTAATGTGGATTATTAATCAGAATCAAAAGTTTAATAAAATAAATAACGTGAATATTCCTTTTATAACGTTTATTAATTTTTACGCTAAAGACAACGAAACAAATTGGATTTTCATGTTAAAAAAGTGGATCATACCACGTGATTTTTCAGCCTATAAAAATTTACTGACAACAATGAAAAAGGATTCAGACTATTATATATTATGTAAAAATTTGCATTTGCATGATCTCAAGCTATAAGACAAGTATACAATTGATACTGTAATTTTCAAACAACAAATCTCTAAATATTTCCTGCTAGTTTTTAATTATCCTTCATATTAAGCAGTTTATATTGTTTTTATATATTTTTTTATTGTTTGTTTAGGCGTTGTTTTAGCTATTCTTGAAAGAGGAGGTGCCATATCTCCTATACATTCTAGCCATGGTTTCCGTACCACAGCTGGTACTGTTTCAGCAGGTTATCAGAATTTCCTTATTTGCATTGAGATGTTTTTTGCTTCTCTGGCCCTAAGATGTGCCTTTCCCCACCATATTTATATGACAGGTTTCCAAACAGATGCTTATGGTAGATCTGTTACAATGCAAAGTATATCAAGCAGCTTAAAGGTAACAATATTCTTTATTCATGCATTGAAAACTAATTTATCTAAATGAAATTAAAATTTATTTTCTTTATGTTTTCTTTTTTAACCTCAAGTATAGGGTTGATATTTCATGTTGTAAATGGGATTGTGACATGTTCAGTTAACTTTTTCTTTTAACTGTATAAAACCTTTTGATACTCTATAAGTATTATATTCTGAGAGATATCCTGTTTAAAGTCGGAAAGAAGGCTAAACATTAAGCAAAACAAAACAAAAAATGTCTCACTTATTTTTACAGTGATTGAAAAAATTGTCTATATGAAGGTTAGACTAATAAAGGCTAATGCCATAAATTGTTTTTAGAATAATTGCAGTGATTTTAGTGAAAAAAAATATTTTTTTATCTTAAATTTTGTATTGTGAACTGGCGCAAAGCTTTCTTTGAAATTTTAAAACTTTTGCTTGTTAGGAAGGGATTTTAATTGGCTTTAAATGTTGTTTGTAGTGGTCAGGAATTAATTGTAACTTGCATTGTCATCAGGCACAAAACTTGAGCACTCTATATAGTAAAAAAAAAGAAAGAGTCAATTACAAGATTTGCCTGTCAGGAAGAGACACAGAAGTACATAAAGTTAAACTTGATAAAAAAAATTTATTTATCGAATAATTAAACATCTTTCTTGTATTTTTAGGAAACCATGAACCCAAAAGATATTATGAATGATGCTATTCACAACTTTCATCCTCAGTACCAGCAATACACCCAATATACTGCTCCACCACCTCCCCTTCCAGGCATGAATGGTGATACTTCAATGGCTCACACTGATGAACAATCAAGAGACGTAAAACAATCCAGTAATATTGCAAACAATCCTCAAGTTGTACCTGTTGCCTCCCAATATGGAGAAAAGATTCTCCTACTCAGCTCGGATGATGAATTTCAGTGAGACAGCAATATTGGGTAATTTCAATATCATTTTAAAAACTAAATACATTTTAATGATCATTTTTAATGTATCTTTACTTCTTGCAGTTTATCTTTTTTGGAGTAAACATGAGATAAACAATCCAGGGACACACCTACAGTTTTTCCTTTCTTACTTTTTTTTTCGTACATCAAATATATTTTCAAACTTTAATTTATCCATGTTGAGTATGAAATGCTGCTTATAGAGGTTCTCATTATAGACGATTCCAATTCTTGTTCCATTAAATTCTACATTCCATCTCTATTGAAATATTTAAATTTGAAGATGTATTGAAAGAATAATTAATTTCATTGTGACTTAATTACTATTTCAATACATTTTAATTTTAAAATATTCAAGAACTGCTATGTAACATGCAGAATTTTCAGTTCAAACTTTGGAATTAGTCTGAATAGCAGAGAACTCAGTATTATTATCTGATTTTTAACTGTCTTAAATTATTTTTAGCTATGTTTTTTTGTAATTTGAAGACAATTTTTTATTTCCCTTCTCAAATCAGCAAACTTATTTATTTGTTCAGTAATAGTTTTATCAAAACAGATTATCAGTCTTTTTACCATATTACTTATTTCATTCTTTTTACCATACTACTTATTTGATTAATTATGAGAGTTTGCCTTTTTTTGTTTAATTTTGCATCAGACTGAGTTTCTAACACAATTTGATTGCCTAATTGTGATTACCAGCAGTTCCCAAATTGTGTACCAGGGAATCCTAGGGTTCCGTTAAAGGATCCAGTTTTTTTTTCTTCTCTAAACCAATTATGACTTTCAAAACATTGCAATTAATTATCTATTTTTTATTTAATATTTTTGTCATTTCTGATGATATTATTTAGTTAAAATGCTTAGTTAAATGCTGTCTATATTACATTCATTTTTAATTTTCTTGCATTCAATTTGAATTCGTCATCTTTCATATTTTTTTTCTGTGGTGCACTTTAGAGATTTAAATCAATCTCTCAATCCCAAACGCATTTCAGATTGTAACCTCCTTTTTTTTTTTTTCTTTTTTTTTTAAATTTTTTTATGAAGATGCTTGGCATAGATATTTCTTTTCTAATTTGCCCAAGTATTATAATAGTTAAAGAGTTAAACATAAATAGCTGTTTTGACTGTTTAGCATATTTTCTTTTCTACAATACATTTATTTCATTTTTAAATTAACAAATTGGTAAACTGGATAGTATCAATTTATTAATTTAAAAAAATAATAAATGTATTTTGAAGAAAAATTTATTAATCATGTAATATTCTTTGATTTTGTTTATTTTTTTTATTTTTTGCAGCAGATTTAAGTTATAAGACTGCTTCACTTTTTTATGTTTGATTACATAATGAAGTATGTTAGGTGAAACATAACAAATTTGTGTTATTAACTACTAAACATTTGTTTGCATGCATTAAGAGGAAAAAAAAATTCTTATCATTCTTTTGTTAACTATGTTGTTCTTCGAAATAATGTAATTTTTTCATAACATTTTAATTTTGACTCTCTTAGTGTTATATTTTGTGACCATTGTTATTGCAGTCAAACTCTGCTGAATGAACCGAGAATATAGTAAAAACTTAATTACAGTTGATTTTTTAATGACTTAACCTGAACTCCTGGGGTAGTTCATTGATAGCAGACAATTTCATTTCCATATTTTCATTTATTCTTTTTTTTTTTCTTTTTTTTTCTAACTTTGAATTTGCAGGAGTTACATGATTGTAAATGATGGTATTTATTTACAATGCATCAAAATTTACTCTTGTATGCTTTTCACTTTTAAACTAGATAAAACAATTTTTTAAGTGACACATCACTCTTCTTCCCTTTCCACGGTGAAGAAGAACAAGAAAATTCTGCAACTTTATCTCAAAAATGAAATTAATATTAAATATTTAAATTTTTCCCCTCCGAAAATGAAAACTAGAAAATGCTGGATTCTGCAACTTTAACTCAAAAATGAAATTAATATTAAATATTAAAAAAATTTTCCCCTCGGAAAATGAAAACTAGAAAATGCTGGATTCTTTACTAATTACTGATATAAAATTCAAGAACTGTAGTTGAAATCAAATTACAGTTTAATAATTTCTTCCCTAGAATGAAAAAAAAGAACTTTTTTAAATATTTTTTAATTCCTTATTTATTATTTCATAAACAAATTATGTACTATTGCAATCACAATTTCTACAATACTATTGTCATACGCTAAAAAAAATTTCATGGAATATGGATGTACTTAACCTCCGTTTATAGTGGACTTATTGCTGATGAGTTACATGATTGTAAATGATGGTATTTATTTACAATGTATCAAAATTTACTCTTGTATGCTTTTCACTTTTAATCTAGATAAAACAATTTTTTAAGTGACACATCCCTCTTCTTCCCTTTCCACGGTGAAGAAGAACAAGAAAATTCTGCAACCTTAACTCAGAAATGAAATTAATATTAAAATTTTTTCCCCTCGGAAAATGAAAACTGGAAAATGCTGGATTCTGCAACTTTAACTCAAAAATGAAATTAATATTAAATATTAACATTTTTTCCTCTTGGAAAATAAAAACTAGAAAATGCTGGATTCTTTACTAATTACTGATATAAAATTCAAGAACTGTAGTTGAAATCAAATTACAGTTTAATAATTTCTTCCCTAGAATGAAAAAAAAGAACTTTTTTAAATATTTTTTAATTCCTTATTTATTATTTCATAAACAAATTATGTACTATTGCAATCACAATTTCTACAATACTATTGTCATACGCTAAAAAAAATTTCATGGAATATGGATGTACTTAACCTCCGTTTATAGTGGACTTATTGCTGGATTTGTAAACTATAACTTGGTTCAACTGGATTAGTTTATGATTTTGTAAGTAAAAAATGTTGAATTTCTGTGCAGTTTGTTTTCTCTATATCGAAGAATTATCTGATTTATTTTTACACTATTATTTAGTATTCTAAATTTTTTTTATTTCAGATTTAGACCAACTAACAAAACAGCTAATGTGTGGACAAATCTGGAACCTTATGATTTCACCTTTGATATGCACTTTTAGTGACGAAATTATTTTACTTTGCATAGACTTCAAGCTTATATTTCCTTTTGTTTTACACTTGCAGTTTTTTCTTTTGTTTTTTTGAGACTCTTATAAATGTACTTAAGATATTATTTGTGACTTGTTTATTGTTGTTGAAATGTATTTAGATTTGTTGATATGTTTTGTGTTTTTTAAGAGTGGAAATTATTTATTATAGTTCACAAACAAAAATATTGTTCCTTTTCTTATGTATAACAAATATATGGTAGATATTTATTGTAAATTATGTAGTGAAAACCTTTACTGTACAAACATTGTAAGTCTGTAAAAAGTACTATCACTCTTTCTTTATTAAACTTAGAAATATACTGAGATTTTGGTATATTTTATTGTATAAATTTTGTTTATTAACTTTGATTCTTTTACTTTTCTCAATAAAATTATTATACAAGAATATTTTTATTGAAAAATCGTGTATTATAAAAGGTTAAGGGCAGCTTGGATAATCAAGAGTTTTGCTATGGATATTCCTGGGAGTGTAACTAATTGCAAAAATCGTTGCTTCCTACAATTTATATGACCTTTTGATTTTACTTTTCAACTGACCTTCTAAAATGCTTCTATTTGGAATCTCTTGAAATTGTAATAATTCAAAGCCATTGAAGTAATATGCTTTCTTGATTTCAGCTGTTCATCATTCTTTGCCATTATTCGTTGAAAAATTTTATTGAAATTTCCGGTTAACACCGTAGAAAAATAAATTTTTTCATCAGAAGATCTAAAAAGTTAGCACTTGAAATATTTTTTATTTCAAACTCACTTTGTTTGAAAGTCAAAGGTTATTTTGGAGTATGCATTACTTAAATGTATGTTTCTGACTCATATTGATGAATAATTAAATTAATAATATGATTAAAAATAATTTTATTAATAATAAATTAACTGACTTTATGAATAATTTAATGTCAAATATCTAGAAATCTCTTTAAATTCTTAATTGTTTTTTATTTTTTTGAAAAATTAGAAAACAACCACTTTTCTATTTTCAAAAGTAATAATAACTTTCAACATTAACTGTTGAAATTTTTATTTTATTGCTAGAAAAAGTTTTCCCTTTTCACTCAACCTTACTTCAGTACTCCGGTGATATTCACAAATCATTATTGTTGCCAAATTAATTATTTTTTATAAAAGGTTTTTCTTTAATCGCACATTAGTTATATTGTACAATTTACTTGCTATTGTATGTGCATTTTTATTGTCTTAAATTTAATTTTTTCTATATAAAATTGTATTTTAGATTTCTAATATGCAATAACTTATTTCATGTTACTTTTGCCTTTAATTTTGAAGATTTATCTTTGTGTGATATGTGCTTATCATGCCAATAAATTGCTTATTTTCTTTCTTTACATGCTTTAAAAGATTTTCTTTTTTTGATATTTTTGGCCTTTCTCCAATAAGTTAAGATTTTCGTTTTTGTGCTAGTTTGACACTTTTAAGTAATATTCCATATACCATACATTTTCGAACATAAACCAAATATTTTTTTAAAGTTAAAGTTGGGGAACAGCTTATAATCAGATCCACTTTGAAAAATTCCAGTAGGACATCGCCAAGAGAAATAGTTCTCCTTTTGTCAATTATTAGCAATATTCAGTAAATATCATGAAATATACATTAAAATACATAAAAGGGTAATTGAAAATGGAACAATTACGAATTTGCGAGGTCCATGCTTCTTTTACCCACTGTTCAACCGTTACTAAATCTATCAGGGGGTACATTTTTATTCCCACGCTTAACATACCCTTTTTTCTTTACGTCTGCTGATATAAGAGTTTTGAGTTTTAGGGGAATTTCCAAATAAAATGCATACTTTTCAGTTTAGACACATTGGCTTATATTCGAAAATAGTAATATATAGTATTTCAGTAGTAATATTTAGGTTAGTGATTATTTTTTACCTTAATTCTTATTTAATTATATTACTTATTTACAGACTTTTATATACATATAAAAGTGTGATCCTTAATCATTTTATATTTTGGTAATTCAATATTTTAGACATGGTTTTTTAAAGGGTCATCAAATCTGACTAATATTTTTTTATAAATATAAAGTGAAAAATATGTGGCAAATTTTTATATGATTATTTGAAATGAAAATTTTTTTCTGATAGTATTTTATTTATATTTCAGAACGAGAGATTTTTTTTTCGCCTCCTAGCCATTATTGGCAAAATATTAAGGACTGGTGAGCTTACATGGTAATACCTTTACCCTTGTTACTTGTAACAAAATTAAAACTAGAAAGTGCATACTTTTACTTCTACTTCTTTGCTTTTTAATTTTAGTACTTGTTTCTTTGTTACTTTTTTGAGGAAAAAGTACAAGTATTTGTAATGAAAATGTTACTTTTTTTGAAATTTTTTATAAAAATTTTCCTCAAAGAAATATTTTTTTTTTTTTTTAATTTGAATGTTTTTCTCCAAATACAACTCTCCATTTTCTTTTCCAAAACCCTATGCTAAATGTCAAGGCAACAAAACAGCTTCATCTCCTTATTACAAGATAGGCCTTTTATTAAAAGCAACCATGTAATTGGGGGAGTGGTGTGTGAAACCCCTTACCTGGCTGGAAAAAAAATAGCAAAATTCGGATTGAAACCCGAGTCCGAAATTGCGAAGGTCATTGAGTGACCACGAGCCCAGTGTACAGCTTTTAACCACTTGTGAAAATCTCTTTGAAAAATTTTTTTTCCAAATCTGTAGAATAGATTTTAGGCCCATTGTAAATTGGCAAGAAAAAAACACACACATACCTCCACAGAGGATGCCGCCCACAGTTACGAATCCCTGTAATAAAAATTTTAAATAAAAAGGGGAGAGACACCTCTGCCTTGCTTGCCAACTAATTTAAACCACTCTAACAATTTAAGATTCACTCTGTTCTGAAAGATAAAAACCTATGAAAGATGCATGTTTAAAAATGTATATAGTTCCTGTCTTTATTTTTGTTGGAAATGTTAATATTTAAAAAAAAAATTTTATTCATTTCATTTTTTGTGAAAATAATTTTTATAAATTTATTTCATGATAATTTCTTTTTAAATTTAATGTTGTAAACAACTTATAAATTTGTATTTGTTAAAATATTAATACAACAGTAAAAAAAATTTCTACTGTGTGTACTATATTTAGTTTAAAGTATAATGCTTTTTATTTATTTTTTATACTAATAATATAAAAAACTGCACTTTATACTAAAAACCTTTGGTTAAGTAGAATCAAACACATTATTTTAAAATTCAGACAATAAAATTAACACAAATAGAAGTTTTTTTTTTTTTTTAAATTAGAAAAATTATGATTTTTGAAATATTTTGATGATTTTTTTTTTATTTGCAATCTCTCTTTGCAAAAATTTCTGTGGATATCCTTGTTTGACAGTACATCATGCATGTTGGAGCTTTAATCATTAATTTAGCTTAAACATTGTATCCCATCAAGCAATAATCTTTATGACAGATTATTTTTAAATATGGGCATTGATAATTAAAAAAATGAATATTATAATTAAATATTTTCCTTGTTCATTATATTGCTATTGAAATTAAATATGAACTTTAATAAAAACAGCTAATATTGAAATTTCAAATGACATGTAAGCTGTATTAACAGAAAAAGTGCAGCATTACAACTTTCCAAGACGTGATGATTTGTAATTTTTAAATTTGAAGTTTAACTTCAGCTGTTTGGTCCTCTAACTCCTACTTGATATTTAATAAAATCTATTTGTCTTCCTGTTTATATCTACGTATATATATATATATGTAACAATGTATGTATATATATATGATATATATATGTATATATATATATATAGTATATATATATATGATATATATGTCCCGCAGTGGACTGATCGTTAAGACACGGTTCCCAGCAGATCACCGAAGTCAAGCATCACTGGCTGCGGTCAGTGTGCGGGTGGGTGACCACTTGGATCAGCCTGCGTAGGGGCCGAGGGTGTGCGGTATTGGTCCTCGTTAAACTGTTCTACCGTAAAGTGCTCGACTTTGCGCGCAGGTCGTCGGGCTACCGAAGCGGGGGAGCCATCTCCTCCGCAGAGGATCAAAATTGTGATGGAATGTCTTCGGATCATCCTCAGAGATGTTTCCCAGACCGTCGCCAATAGCCCATTGTGCAGCTCTAGTGCGACGTAAATGAACAACAACAACAATATGATATATATATATATATATAATATAATGTTTATTCTGCTTGATAACAAACACTGGGTTGTGATGATCAAATGTTTGCCATTTACTGCTTACAATAAATTATAAAGTCATTCATATACGAATGCTGCATCAGTAATTCCTGCAATAATACATTGTAATTGCCTCATTAGTTACTGTTGCAAAAATTATTAACTTCTTTGTAGGGATCTTGTTAAGTTAAATGCTGTAACAATTCCTATGATGAACTAGGAGATTGACAAAGGCTAATAGGCAGTGAAGTAGTGGTTTATTTACCCTTGTACTGCTGCACTTTTTCTGTACAAAATTTAATATATAATTTTTAAAATAAATATTTTCAAGAAGAAAATAGTAATTGTAGTTGCTATGAATTACCCAGTTACTATTAATTTACATTGTAGTTACACTTAACCATAATATAAACAGACAACTTAATATTTGTGTTCTTTAACCTACTAACTTGCATTTTACGTATACATAGTTCATTATTACCCCTTATTCTTGATCCTAAGAACAAAATTAATTAGTCACAATGACTTACTTGACCATAAAACCGAAGTTAAATATTAAAGTAATTGTACGAGGGTTGCTATTTATATTTCTAGCCTTGGCAACAGTAAGTGTTGCTAGGCGACCGCAGACGATTTTAATCGAAAGTTTGATATTTTTAAACATAAATTCAGCAGACGATTTACCATTATAGCTTCATTTGTGTTGTTGACAGTAAATTGAAAAGTTCTTCTCTTTCAAAAAATGGAATTGAATCGTGAACATTTTCGTGCCATTATTTTTCATAACTTTCGACGTGGATTGTCAAGACAAGAGTGCTTCGATGAACTTAATTCTTTATTCAGCGATAAAGCGCCATCCTACAGCACTGTAAAAAATTGGTATAACGAATTTAATCGTGGTCGATGTTCGATCCAGGACGAATCCCGTGCAGGTCGTCCAAAATCCGTTGTTGTGCCAGAAAAGATCGATGCTGTGCGTGAACTGATAAAGCAAGATCGTCATGTGACATACCGTGAGATAGAGGCGTCTTTGGACATTAGTATGACTAGCATCAATAAAATATTGCATGAACATTTGAGCGTAAAAAAAATTTGTTCGCGTTGGATCCCGCATAATCTGACAAACGCTCAAAAAAAGGCTCGTGTCGATTGGTGCAAGGAAATGTTGGAAAAATACTTTCAAGGTACATCAAAGGCTGTGTATAACATCTACACAGATGACGAATCATGGATCTATGCATATGAGCCGGAAATAAAACAGCAATCAACTGTATGGGTCTTCCAAGACGAGGCAAAACTAAAAAAGTTGTTCGAGAAAGAAGCACATCGAAACAAATTATTGCCTGTTTCTTCGGCATTAACGGTCATGTGGCAACAGTGGCGTTAGAGCAACGCAGGACAGTCAATTCTGAATGGTACACAGCCATTTGTTTGCCAGAAGTCATCGGAGAAATTCGAAAAAAGCAGAAAAACAGGCGAATCATTCTTCATTATGACAATGCGAGCTCTCACACATCGACTCAAACAAAGGCATTTCTGACGGAGCGAAAGATCGAACTGATGGCCCTGATTTCCCAGGCACCCAATGACTTCTTCTTATTCCCACACATCAAAAATAAATTATGTGGACAACGATTTTCGACCCCCGAAGAAGCGGTTGATGCATTCAAAACGCATGTTTTGGAATTACCTCAATAGGACTGGAAAAAGTGCTTTGAAAATTGGTTCAAACGCATGCAAAAGTGTATTGATCATCATGGAGAATATTTTGAAAAACAATAAAACCAATTTCGATCCTACATATTTGTTTTTTCATTATTAGGCCAGAAATATAAATAGCAACCCTCGTATGCTAATAATTAAGAAAATTGGGTTCGAAGATTAGAGAATGCTATTTTAGGTAAAACAACTTGTTGTCATTTCGTTAGTCCATCTTTTGATGAACAGGTGTATTCTGGTGGTTTTTTACAGTGTCTTTAAAATTAATCAAGCAATTACAAAATGCGAATTTACACGTAAGAGATTTATTAATTGAGAGAAATTACATTTTTTTAAATGAAAACATTATTAAAGTGTACAAGTATCACATTTTACAAATGAAACATCACTATACAGAGTTATTTAAAACATAAATATGCTAAGGATTACACAAATAATGGTATAAGATGCTTACAATTTATGCTGCATTCATAAAAATTGAATTTCATATGAGTCATATCATTTTATAGAGCATTTACCATTATTCATTATATAGTAATATAAAAAATGTATATTTATCGGAAATGATTATCAATTATTCTTAACTTCAGTAAATTATTTTACTTTTTGAATTTATCAAATTGTTTAGAAATACTTGTCATAAAATGTGTTAGTCTTACATAATTACAAAAGTGGTCAAAGAAGAAAAAAAAATCACTTTTACACAATTTTATCACACTGTTTTTTTAAACTGGATTTGTTTTTTTTTACAAATACTTATCTTAAAATGTGTTTATCATTTATAATTGGTTGCAAAAATGGTACAATGTGGAAAATTTATCACATTTTTATAGAAATTACAAGGTTAGTTTAATAATGTACATATTTAAAAATGTGACCCTAAAATATACTCTTTTTATTAGTTACAAACAAATAACAAAAAATATTTATTTAAAAATAATGAGAATGTAAATACTATGAACTATGCATCTTGAATTTTTAAAAAAATATAAGTACTTTCAAGAAACTAACTGTATAATTTTATCTAAATATAATTTAATTACCTGAAATTTTAGACTATGTATTGAAATTGACTTATGCTTATAATATTTTTTCAATGCTGTCAATGCTTTGGATTAAAAAAAAAGGAAATAATAATAAATTTACTACGCAATTATAGATTTGCAGATACTTTACAAAATTTTCTTATGAAAAAAAATTTAAATACAAATTTTAAATGCCAAAATACTTTTTCAAGACAATTAGATGCACTTAAAAAATTAAGTGGACAAATTTTTTTGATTCAAATATTGAACATAGTTAAGAATAAAATATTTAAATATTGCAAAACTTAATGTAATTATTTTTATTGAGGTTTTGAATATTGTAAAAGAGTAATGCAATGTATGGGTATTCCTAATTTCTTCTAAATTGTCAGAAGTCTACAGTAAAAAACTAAAAAGAATACAACAAAAAACAAACCTTACACTTAATACAGAAACAATTGAAGTTTTATTTTGAACCCTCCATGTTCTAAGTATGAACCTGTGGTCTCACATCATACATCATTGTGTTAATCCAGTTCGTACCAGCCTTAGTACTAGTTTATTGTCAATACACATGACTTAATATTGTGGGTCTATATAAAAGACCTAGTTTTCTTACCTTTGATATGTGATTTATCAGAACTATGTGAAAGAATCACACCTTCTGCTAATGCTTTAGTTACTGGAATTAATAATTCGGTTGATGGAACAGAGTGATTCTGGAACTGGACTGTTGCATTAATGTATATCGGCTGAACTTTCGTTAGAGATTGAAACACTTGAAAAAGGAGTAAATAAGATGACTTTTTCTATGTATTTAGTACGAAATCTGCTTTGTGGTATTCGATTTAGTTTCTATATTATCGACTTCTGAAACCCTGAATAAAATTACAAATTATTCTGCATAGCAAATAGTATAAATTTATGAAAGGAAAGATTAAAAATTTATGAACATACTCTATTGCAAATAATAAACAGCAAAGAGTCAAAGAAGCTTTTAAATCTTTCAGCTTTTATAGAAAGTCAAGGATGAAACCTTTGATATCCCGGAAGATATAGTGACCAGTAAATGAAAAAAATATGCACGAAAAGATATAACCACATTTTTTACCCACACAGTTATACCTGCAATAGATGTGTTTGTGTATCAATATGAGAATATAAATATTAAACCTCATGTTAAATAATTTGAAATGATGTAAGAAAGTTTCTATCTTTCAATAGCTCAATTCTGTCCATTTTAATTGGATGCATCAAAAAATACTTAAATTTTTAATAAACATTTACATATTGTGAGCCATATCTATACAAATTATTTTAATGAAATACTTATCAAATCTAATTCTGTGACCTAATCACACATTTTATACGTACTGGACAAAAAGTTATGAGACAAACTATTAATATATGTTATCAATTGTTTAGTAATATCATTATCTAATAATATTTTTTGTTATTTCTTTTTAAATGTGAAAAAAAAGAGATTTTTAATTGTATTTAAATTTAATACGAAGGTATTAATTTAGCACTACTTTTTTTTAATCAATTACACTTGTGTCAGGTGTTTCTTCAACTTCACTATGAACAAACTTTTTTTCCAAGTTTTTTAACTTTCTAAAATAAAATTCTTCATAAAATGCTCTGAACAAAAGTTTTCCATTCTCATTTATACTTATTATTCCGTGCCTATCTTTGTTTTTGTTTGCGTCATCTGTAGATATATTAAAGAGCAACATCCTTTCAGATCCTTCTACCAAGCTGCCTGAATTTTAAGGTCAGGTGGAACAATTTCGTCATAAAAATAGCATTTATTTTTATTATTATTTTCTGAATCCTTACCAAAAGAAATAATCAAAAATAAAATTTAAACTTATTTTGCTTCTATTGCAGTCTTTTAAAACACAATACAAACGTTTTAGGAAGCATTTATTTATTTTATACCCTTTCTTTTACGTATGTCTCATTTTTATCAATACTTAGAAAAAAAATATATAGTGTGGTAAAGTGATCATAACGAAAAAATAAGCTTAAAATTTGTAATTTTTTTTATGCTTTCAAAATATTTGAAGAATTTTGAGAAATTTTTTTTAGGTCTTCTTTAGTTAGTTTAAAGCGTGAAAAATAAAAATAATTATTAACAAACAATACCTGATTTAATGGAAGCTGGGTTCACTTTTAACTACTAATATCAGTTTGTAGGATTCTTTCTTTACTTTCATATTTCTTCAGCTTATATTTAATTCTTAAAATAATTTTCTGGATAAAAAATAATTGTTATTAAACTCTACAAAAACAACAAAATATTTCCTTCAGAAAGGTTTGTATTTTATTTCATAGCAAACCTGTCAATATTATAATAAAAAGACAATGTTAGTTATTGATTTTTAGATTTTGAGCAATAGTGCTGCTTTTCTTCTGCCTTAAAACTACTATAATATTTAGAAAATGTGTGTAAATGTTTAAGTAAAATTCCTCTTTAATTCTTAAATCTCTGCAAAATATTAATCCCAAACGGAAAATATTGATAAATTTGTGAAACTACCTCCATTATATCAGGGTTATGAAAAATAAAACAATTCACAGGTGAGAAGTTTTATAAGGCGCAACCATTTGAAGCTGATGAAGAAATAAACAGGTAAGTTGTTTTCTGTCAAATTTTGCATTTCTTGTATGCTAAACTTATTTCATAACTTAAATCTAAGATAACAGCGAATTGTAATTAATGCAATAATAATTGAAATAAGGTGAAGATAGATCACTTTATCTCTCCTACTCCTATACTTTAGGTTGAAAAGAAATTTTACTTCAATTGCTTACAAATTATGCTTCATATGAATGTAAGGCATGGAATTCATTTGATTTGTTTTTCACATTTTGAGACGTTTAAAAATGTAATTCACTTAACAAATTAACTGGATGGGGAAAAAAAGATGTTAATAACAGTACTAATTTAGGAAAGCATATTTTTAATACACTCCCATTGTTAAGTTGGATGAATTCAAAATGTTTTTAATCCAAACTTAAATGTTTCTTGAATAGCTTCTCCAAACATTCAAATCTTTTACTTGGATTAAGAAAACAATATTAACCAGAATAAATATCAATGCTATTCAATACTCTTTAAAAATAAACATGATAAAGAGACAGAAAGCATATAGATGAGACCTTGGAAGAGAAGAATTGTCACTAAATATTGAGGACCATGGTATTATCTCATATATCACTCTCATATTGAAAAGCAAAAATATTTATAAACATCGTGTTAAAAGGCAGCTCTAAAAAATTTGATTTAACTTCCTTTAAATTCTAATTGCGAACACAAAATGACATAGCTTTGAAAAACTAAGAGTAAAAAAAAAAATTCTTGCAAAACTTTCTAGCAGGAAACATTTGAATAGTAAAAATTGGGACAAAAATTAAGTTGTCTTTATTTATTTTTTCCTGATTAGAAGACTTTGTGAATTCAAGTATATAATATAATATAATTATTCAGAGCACCATTCCTGCACATTTATTCAATAAATATGAGTTTAAATACAAATTGTTTGTGAAGAATTCAAAATCACAAATACTTATTATCACATATCACTTTACGCCATAGATGAGGGAGGAAAAGGAGATATTACTGGATGGTGCAACTGTGGCGCTTTTGAACCAAAGTATGCCTCACTTGGGGGCAAGTAGAGCTGTTTGGCAAAGACTTTCTTCTCTCAATTAATGGTACCAAAGAATAGCAGACATGTGCTTGAATGAGGACAGTTTTGAATATCTCCACGATATTGAAATTTTCTTTTGCGGATGCTTCCACAAAGCCATTTTCCCAGTCGATTGTGACCACCGATTCGGTAATGTCTTTGGAAACAGCTCTGGACTCTTCTAGGTCACACTTGTTGCCAACAATGACAATTGGAATCTTCGTTTCATTTGGACGTAATTCATAAATGAGATCTCTCAAGAAGCAGACATATTGGAAAGACTCAGCATCATTGATGGCGTAGACCAAAACGAAAGCATCACAGGTTTTAATAGCCAGCTCTCTCATAGCTGGGAACTGGAAGGAGCCACTTGTGTCTAAAAGATCCAAAGACAACTTAGAGCCAGAGATATCGTAAACAGTCTTATGCATCTCTTCCACTGTTGGGATATGATCAAGAGGGAATCTCTCATAAAGAAACTGACACACAATTGAAGTTTTGCCAACACCAGCAGCTCCCATTACTACGACTTTTGGGTGGTCAGCTACCTTAAGAATGTTCATGACTGGCTCCACATTTGTGATTGATTCGGTGCGCGTGCTTGGCATCTTTCTACAATAGTGAGATTGATGAAAAATTTAGGAGGCTGGTTATCAATGTTTATTATATAATAGTTTTACTTGCTTGATCTCAGCAGTTCAAATCACTTGTGGGAGCAACATTAATTCTAGTTTCTTTCTTTCCAAAAGAGTTTTTCAAATTGTTGAACTTCAAGCATTAAAAATTATCGAACTTCAACTTCTTTGATCATGACAAAACTCTTTTCTATACATACATATTTCTCTAAAAATAAAAAAATAAAAATTAATTCAGAATTTATAATGTGACATTATATTGGTATCATTAGAAATACGCAGTCTTAAATTTATTGCAAAATTGGTTATTAAAACAAGGTTATTAAATATGGTAAAATTATTAAAAATAAATACAAGCACCGAATGATAACTTCATTTATTTTAATAATAATTATATATCTATGCCAAAACTGTAAAAAAAACTTATTTTGTAGATTTTATCAATGAGTTAATACAGTCACTAATTTTGAAAACTAGATGTACTCGTTCCAGTACTACCTCCATAACATCGACCTATCTCTCCAAAAAATAAGTTCTGCAGAAAATGACGAAAATATTTTTCCATTTACATTTATAAGCATCAGAGTTAATATATATTTGAATATTAACTCACCAGTATTTTATTTGACATATTTAGCAACATTATAAGTTAGAAAAACTACTGCTTTTTTTTCCAATCGTACCATTTTACCGATTTTTTTTTTTAAAAAAAATCTCTTTTTAGTGACCGTGAGGATAGAATCTAACCATTGAAATTGCGACAACTTTCCTATTAGCTATGGACGATAAATGTCATTTTATAGCGAAATAAAAATTTTAGGGAGATTTTGCATATTCACGTAGCATTCCACTCACACTTCACAGCGGAGCTACCACAAAACAAACAGGGTGGCTACAAGCACTCAGAAAAAAAATTCGTATTTTTTTTCCAGACTGATTTAATTGAATGTTCCTTATTTTCGTAACCATTGGCATTAAATTCATTAATAATTTTTCAGTTATGCCTTTTTTATACAAAAACTATATTACAAAACACTTATACTATCTATTAGAGTTGAAAATTAAACGAACATTAAAAAATAACTAGAAAATTTTTTTACAAAAAAATATTCGACTTTAGTACCTCAGATTAATTCATTTTCCCCTGAATTTCTGGTTATTTTAATTAAATTGCCAGACATTTCTCCGACTTTTCCCTAATTTCCTTGTTCAGTGGCCACCCTGGTATTCAATAGAACTTACGCAGAACATGCGTACGGGAAAGCGTTCGAGAGGCCCCTGGAAAGGGCAAAATCTCTGTGGTCAGTTAATTGACTAATTATAGTGCTCAAATCATATCTGGTGCTTTTTTTTTTACCTGAGAACAATACTATTTTCAATCGTTTTCTAACGAATTTATAGCCAGATGCAATTTTTATTGTAGTGCGTGAATTACCTCCCGATTTCTAAGAAAATTCCGCGTACTCATCCTCTAAGTAGAATTCTCAAATCACTAATGGACTACTCTGTCTCCATTTCAATCTACTAAAAAAAACTAAGTTTTAAAAATTGTTTTTTATATTTAATCTTTAGATTGAACGTTTTTTATTTCTATTAATTTTCCCCGTAACAAATTACAAAAACTTATAGTAAAAGTTTTTAAAAAAAAGCTCTCTTTTCACGATAAATATTTCAGTCGAATTTGGAACTCATTATAGTAAAGTCATAAAAAAAGAAGAAGAATTTCTCTTGAAATTGCGAATTATCTTTTACTAAAGGATAATTAGTGCTACGCTAATATCATATATAATCTCATCTCATATATAATCTTATATCTTATCTTATCTATCTTATATATTATAATCTAATATAATCTTGCTTAAATTCTGTATTTATATTCAATTATAAGGGTTTTTCTTCTTATTTAAGACTACCAAAAAGTTTGTTTGAAGCAAATCTGATTAAAATTCTATTTAACAGTTAATCAATTTTTTCCCCCGATACTTACATTTAGATTTTTTTTTCAGATATAAAATCAAAGCCAGACGGCTTAATATAATCCCTGTCAGCTCAAGTTGTCGGAATTTTCAAATGAGAAGGGATAACAGGAAGCCGTTAGATTGAGCTAGAAAGTTATAACTTCGTTTAATTTGGTAAGTTAGGAGTAATCAAGGAGTTAATGTTTACCAAAAGCTAATTTCAGCTCCTTCAATATCCGTTTTATTTCGTTATTTCGTAACTCGCTTCAAGGAAAATATAAATTTATTTGGAATGTTTTCTGTTGACCAACATTATCTTAAATCTGGATACACAAATTTCTCCTGATTTCGACAACCTTTCTTAATGGTTGCTTGTTTAAGAATAAAAAGACTGAAGACAGTTACTTAATGAAAAAAAAAAGTAGTTAGGTTTTTATGTCAGAAATGAAGAAATAGCATTAAGAGTTTAAGCCATTCTAGAGTTTCGGAAAAATTGTTTTTTTTTTCTTCCTTAAAAGGCGCCTTAATACCCTAAAAAGCTGCACCAAATATATTTATGGGGTGCAAAAATATCGAAGTACTCATATTTCTAAATCTTTGCGTTGTTTCTGAAAATGTGTGTCCAGAAAAAAATTCAAAATTGTATTTTTCTAAGCTATATTTTTCGAGAAGGCTGAACGTATAGCTCGGAAAAAATTTCCAACGAATGACTTTACATTTAAAATGTAGATTAAAAATATAAAATAATTATAGATTCATTTAATATTGTAATATTCGTTTTACGTATGCGGAAAAAATCGTAAATATTTTTTTTAATACTGTTTCGGGGACCATACGTCAGGAAAACTGCCATCATTGATCTAACTGTCCACATTACCTGACGTAAAGGAATAAAAGAGAAACAATCATTAAGAATAAGATATTAACTCTCAGTGAAACTCGTGTTTGATTAAATAGAGCACCAAGAGAAATTTTTTCTGTTACCTACAACTTAAGATTTAATACACCATAGTGACGACACTTTAGAATGCAAATACAAATATTTATACCATGCCGACCAGGTGGCCAATTGGTTAGCGTGCCTGACTGCGGAGCCGATGGTTGCGGGTTCGAATCCTCCTCGGGGCATGGATGTTTCTTTCTCTCTGTGTTCTATGTCCTTTGTGTGAATGTGACCCGCCTTATAAACGGGTTTGTGGTTGTGCGACGTGGGCGACGCTGCTCTACTGCCGTGGCTGGTACCTGATGGCAACGAGAGGAGAGTAGCAGTTCTGGCATTAAGAGGCCAATGGGACAATACATCGCAAGTGCCCGCCATTTAAAAAAAAATATTTATACTATTTATATATTAGGGTAGGCAGAATTATCTTGTTTTTGCAAAATAAATCCTAATAATGAAACACGCCAATTTTGTTTGGATTTGAAATAAGAAACTGTCCTTTTAAAAGGACTTTAGGCACAGAAGTGTTTATAGGTTACAACTTAAGTCTTAATGCACCATTGTGACACCACTTCAGATTTAAATGCAAGCATCCATACTATTTATATATAATGGTAGACAAAACTGTTTTCTTTTTTAGCAAATTAAATCCTAATTATGAAACACGCCAATTTTTCTTGGATTTGAAATAAGAAACTGTCCTTATGAAAGGACTTTAGGCACTAAAATGCTTAAAGGTCACAACTTAAGACTTAATGCACCATTGTGACACCACTTCAGATCAAAATACAAGCATTTCACTTAATATATATTATTGTAAGCAAAACTATCTAGTTTAAACAAAATAAATCCTAATAATGAAACACACCACTTTTTTTTGGATTTGAAATAAGGAACTGCCCCCCCTTTTTTTTTAAAAAAAAGGACGCTAGACACAAATGGATTTAAAGGGTAAAATAAATAATTTACAAAATTATGATTCTTTTCCCCTTCAGTTATAATTAAATAATTAGCGCTCACATAACACTGTACTGTAAATTTACAATTTATGTAATTTCAAGCGATTAAATTTATGTTCTTAAACTTTCAATTGCACTGATTATAAGACAGAAGCGTTTCATTAAACAAGCCTTACGCAACCATATATTTTCTTTTGACGTCTTTAGCTCTTTCTTTCAGCTGGTAAAATAGCTTATTTTGTTGGAAGATGCAGAAGTTTGCGTAATTCTCCAGTATATCTTGAAAAAAATTTCGCTTCGTTAGGATTATACAAAACGTGGAAAAACACTTAACGAACTTCATATGAATCTTATTAGTTAACTTTGACTTCTTTACTTTTTCTACTAGATCAATTTATTTACTTATTTTTAACTGGTAACTAAATGAGATGGAAGTTTTTTTCTTATCCTTTTTCTTATCCTTTCTGGTAAATAGGATATTTTTTTCTTTACCCTACGAAATACAATTATTATTTAGATGTTTATCGTCAAAATTTTTTTTAAAACTTTTGACACAGATTAGGCATCGCTATCCATTTTATGTATATTTTTTTCTGACTCTATAATTACAAGTAAAAAAATATTTTGGTATTTCTTAAATATAAAAAAAAATCTAATAGTTACTAAAACGAATTTGTTAGATTATCGGATTTATATTTGGACTAAAATATCCAAAAAGGATAACTAATGACTTGGACTAAAATATACGATCCAAAAAAAAGTAGTTTGAATTTTTATTCATTCATGTTCAAAAATTTAACAATAATTAATTTCGAAAATTAAAAAATTTTCAATGATGAATAAATGTTACTCTTACAACTGAATAATTGATAAGTATTAATTTGAAAACTCATCGTGTGAAAGTGAGCCAGGGTTAGAAAATTTCACCTTTAACTTGGAAAAATACACCGCTGCATTTCAAAATGCTAAGTATAATACTTTTCGCATATTTTAACACAAATTAATACAAAATAACGAAAAAAGTATGAATAATATGATTAATACAAATTCTGCGTCAAAGAGTTGAAGTGAAATACGTTGATTAAAATATATGGTAGCAACAACTCAAATGTTGGTTGTGTAAACATTAGCTCCACTAAAATGATTTTAGATTTGCTTGATATATTTCGCAGTTGAGTGTCAAGTATACTTATAAAAACAAGTATAATTATTTTGTTTTATTCAAATTTAAACTTTATTAAGTAACTCCTTTCAGTTCTCATTGTTTGATTCCCGTTAATTCGTTGTGTTAACTATTGTATGAATCGTGATTAATAGTTAAGTATTTAAGGACATTCATGACGTTATCGTAACTCATTCTTTAAAAATCATACATACAATATATATATATATATACCAGAAGGTAATGTCGTTTCAGTGCTTTTGATATTTTTTATCAAGATTTTATTTTAAATCAATAATGTATTCACCCTCGTTAGCAACAACATTTCAATACCGGATCGAAAATAAATCAAAATGGATCGAAGAAAATGAATTGGTTTTTAAGACAACCGAATATTTAATGCAGCGAAACGACATTACTTTCCGGGCCCCTTAATATATAAATATATATGCAAGTTCATAAGGGCTATGAAACTGGTTGCGAATGGTGGCAAATAGATGCTTTTTTCATTTACGTACTATTCTGACATATTTTTCATGGTTTTTTTTCATGTTAAACTTTTATAAATTTAAAGAAAATAACTATTTTTAAAATAACTACTCAGTTATAATAAGGCATCACTTTTCTGTTCATTTTTTTTTGTAAAAAATGAGTCAAGGATCTTAAAACTGACATTGCAAGCATGTAACTAAATGAAATTGAAATTTATGATCATTCTGTGTTTAGTATCATGATTTACCATCTCGAATCATTATTTTATTGGTAATAATAACAATATTATTAGTTTGTTTTCTTTCCTAATTCTAACTGTTTTTCAGAGCTTATCATGAATCATCCATCACATCTAAAATCAGTAAGTTTAATGAACTACATTTTCTAAAATAAAAAAGGAGGTACACCTGAGAAATAAAATCATA
Organism: Parasteatoda tepidariorum; assembly: GCF_043381705.1. Lineage (NCBI taxonomy): Eukaryota > Metazoa > Arthropoda > Arachnida > Araneae > Theridiidae > Parasteatoda > Parasteatoda tepidariorum. Next base: position 37,292,134 of record NC_092210.1, on the reverse strand, counting down.
GGAAGAGCAATTTAACTTTCTTTCATTCTTCGCAATAAATTTTTATTGTCACTCGCTAAGCAACAGCTGTGTTGTTGCATCGTGACATGTGTGACTAAGGAAAGGAACTGTAAAAGCGCGTTTTCAGTTGAATAAACAAATTCTTTTTAGGTTGACAGCTTAGATATGCATTTTGTTTTTGAGTCGTCGAATTATCTTGTGAATTCCGGTGGGGTTCTAACGTCAGATACGCTTATTTTGTTGTTGTTCTGAAGTAGGTGGGTGGATGGAAAAAAGTCAGCTGGTTCATGCAGGTTTATTTTGCAAGACTATATTATGCATTCTTTCCTGATTTACTCATAACCTAAATTATTCATTGAAATTATATCAAGAAATTCCTTTTTTTTTAGTACCACCTTGAACCTAAGAGTATTGAGTATAAGAACCTGGATAAATGCTGGTTATAAGCTTTTTTTTATATTCATATCTTTGCATGCATACCTTTTTTTAAACAGATTCAAATTCTTGACCCTTAAGATATGAGGGGGGATATGGTCAGGATTTGGTCAGAATATATATATATATATTATATATATATATATATATTATGTATATCACAAATATTTTAGAAACAATGAATTATCTTAAATGAAAAGTATATTTTTCTTTAACTATTCACATCATTTATTACAAAGAGTNTATATATATATACAGTCGAACCTTTATTTAACGAAGTTGCTAAATCCCGATAATAAGTTCGTTATATGAAAAATTCGTTAAGTAGAAATCTCCCTTTAAAATGCTTAAACAACACAAAACAGGTATTAAATTCATAAACACTAGACATAATTAAGAAAGCAATTGATACGCCTTGTAAACTAGTATCTACTATTTATTTTATAAATCTTAGCCATAAAATAAATCCACATGGAAAACAAGAATAGAGCAAAACATTTTCCAATGTTACACTATCATGCTACATACATTTTCAACTAAAAACAGCTAAATTTATGCACAAAATTTTGACTGTATTTATTTGCTGTTTAAAATTATAACTGCAAAGTAATTTTAAATAGGGAAAGTGGAAGTTAAATAGGGAAGTGGGAAATAGGGAAAGTGGATCTCAAAGAAAAATTCGTTAAATAGAAAATTCACTTCGCTATTTGGAAGTTATTTTACGACGAAATTTTCAAAATGTTCTTAGCTCCTAAAAAAAATTCGCAAAATAGTGAAATTCGCAAAATGGAAGTTCGTTAAATCGAAGTCCGACTAATATATATATATATATATATATATATATCGCTGTTTCAAAACTAAAACGACGACACTTCTGCACTCACTTCTCATGCTATTTGTATGAGAAGTGAGTGAACCAGAAGTGAGTTAGTTTTGAACCAGCGATATATATATATATATATACAGAGAGAGAAGGAGAGATTCTAGGGTAACAGAATTTTTTCAATATTAAAATTTTATCTTTGTGAATGGCTTAGAATGATTACTTTAATGACAGAATTTCAAGCTATTTTGTTCCTTAGAATGTGACCAGGCTTTTCAGTTGCTATGCCAACAGAATAACATATTCTAGAAGTCTACCCGGCGTCTGTTATCAATATCCTTATCTTAAACTGACCGTCAAACACTTGATTCTAATCTCAGCACAATAACAATTTCTAAAAGAGTTCTTTTTTTTAAATTTTAAAAATAATTTAAACTCTCATTGTTAAATGTATCAATTGAATCCTAGTAAATATTTAACTTATTATAAAAGAATAGGGAGCTCTGGCTTGCTAAACTAAGTGGCTAAAATGATTGCTACGTTATTATTTTTTTCTTCTTGATAATCAGATTGACAGAATGCATAAAATAAAAATTATACCAAAAAGTTAATAAAAATATTAAATGGATTTTCCGAAGATTTTTATTCCATTAACAAAAATTTGATTTCACAAATTTAATTTTCGATTCGATTCTATTGGAATGAAATGTAAAACTTATTATTTTTTTCGTTTATCATTGCAACTGATCAACACTTTTTTAAGAAATCCCTAATTAATTTTTTTTAAATCTTGGAAACAGTTGTTTCAAAATGGCATTTTACATTTCACTATTCATTGTTTTAACTACATATATTATGAACTGCATATATTACTAGTTTTAGATTGCATACTATTTTAAAAATAACGTATGTGTTTAGTGCTTAATTGTTGTAAAATGATTTCAACTTGATACAATTTGAAATTTTCCAGTCATAAAGTATTGCGTATTTAGCATAAGATTACTTTATGATAAAAGAACACCGCCTTTAATTCTGAGGCTTTAATTTACCGGATAATCAAAATCATAAACATAATAGTAGAGAATAATAGTTAGAAAGAATAAAAAAAAATTATATTTATTTAGATACCAATACGGGTTTATTTTATTTTATAACCGTCCTTGAACAGATGACCCAATTTTTGAGTTTACGACAACTAATGTTCAATTCCATAGCCTTGTAATTTTGAACCCAATCCAGAAGACAAGGGAATTCCTGGATCAAGTATTGGGAGAAATTTCTCTTCGTGGAGGACTTTTTGATGGAGCTAGCCCGCATTTGCGTTACGTGGAGAGGAAGACCGCGAAAACCTCCCACGATTAGCCTGACGGTAAGGGGAGTCTAACTCATTATCCGTCTACCACTGAGGATATTTCACGTCAGCACTGTGGTCGGTGCAAGCCGGATGCGGAATTTGTACCGCCGGGATCGAACCCCGGTTCACCTCATTGGAAATTGATAGCTCTATCCCCTGAGCCATCGCGGCTCTCCATACGGGTTTAGTAACTTAAGGTTGTTGTTGTTGTTGATCATTTACGTCGCACTAAATCTGCATAATGGGCTATTGGCGACGGTCTGGGAGACATCCCTGAGGATGATCTGAAGACATGACATCACAATTTTGATCCTCTGCAGAGGGGATGGCAACCCGGTGACCTGCACGCGAAGTCGACCACTTTACGGTAGAACGAGGACCAATACCGCACACCCTCGGTCCCTACTGAGACTGATCCAAGTGGTCACCCACCAGCACACTAACCGTAGCCAGTGATGCTTGACTTCGGTGATCTGCTGGGAACCGTGTCTGAACGATCAGTCCACTACGGGACTTGTAACTTAAGGAAAAAATGGTTAAGTAAAGAATAAATAAACTACTTATCGGTTAAAAATGCGTATGGAAGGTATGTAAATTTAATGTTTATATAAATAAAAAAGGAATCTCTATCATCTTTGTTATTTCAAAAATTATACCATGTGAATTACAGACCAATAAAAATGAGCAAAGAAAAAAAGAAGAGAAACGATTTTGCATTATTAATGTTGCCATTGATGTTTTAGTGTTATATAGAAAAATAACCCGTGAGAACCTATAGTTCAAAATAAAAATGTATTACACAGAAAAAAGGATTTCTTCAAATTAAGCAAACATGCGTCAAAATATCCTTGAAACAAACGGTAATTGAATTTGAAAATCCTTGATTTCAAAATTTAAGAAGACTATACTAATTTTTCATCAAAATGCTTAGTCTAAAAATATATGTTGAGAAGAAATGTGAGAGATATTTGTTGAATACTGGTAAGATTCGAACCAATGACCTCCGGTAGGTATAGTAAGATGCACTAACCACCATAGTTCTACAGTGAGCAAAATAAAAAACGGAACACCCTAGATAATTTTTGATCTTATGATCAGATCTTCACGTTCTAGGACTTAAAGGTTAAAAGAGGTGACCTCAAATATGCGAATTAATTCGTAAAGACGTTATTTTAAGTTACGAAATACGACACAAAAACGTACTTCATCTGAATAAATATACTTTTTTTTCCTACGAATTCGAAATTCTGATCCCGAAATTATAAGTAGCCACAATCTGGAAAATATGGTCCCCATAGTTTGGTTAGGGGAGCTGTCTAAAGTTTCATCCCCTTAACGTTAATTTTATTTTTTGCGTATTTTGAGAGACCTTCGCGAGATTATTTCCTCGAGAACTTATTAAGCGAACTTAAAAATTCTTTCATGCAATTTTAAAATTCGTTTATCCAAAGATAATTCCATGCGAAATGTAACTTTTAGTAAAGATTTATTTTTGTTTATTATTTTATTTAAAAATGGTCGAAAACATATTGAATTGTAGGGTATACAAATTTTTATCTCTCGATAAAGAATATAATTTTACATGACAAAATATAAAATTTCAGCAAAATCGCTCAAATAGTTCCTAAGAAATCGAATTTTAAAAACATGGTTTCTTTAAAATTATCAATATTTAGAATATAAATATTTATGATTATACAAATATTTATTATTATACAAATATTTATTATTATACAAATATTTATTATTATATAAATAATTGTAGATATTTTTCAATAATATGTATTTCCTTTAACGCCATAAGAGATTTTTAAAATGTTAAATAATTAAACTATAACATTTTACTATTAGCTCGAAATCTTATTACTTACTTTAGTTTATTTCGGAAAAAAAATTTCTTTATAATAAGTGCTTCCTAAATAAAAGATTAGAGACGTGATACCAGAAAAAAAATTAGTAAGTTTTTAAATTTATCGACGTAAATAATAACAATATCTTTTGAACGTTTATCAATTATAAATAAATTGTATAGTGTTCAAAAACATATATTTTTATATTACTCAGAATAACTTTTATTTTAAAATCGGATTTTCACGAACTATGTACCAATCTTAATGGCTCAAATATACTGAATAATTAGCATAGACGATATTTTAATTTACGAAATCACTTACAAAAATGTATTTTCTCTGAATAAATATACTTCCTTTAGATTCCATCAAAATATGGAGGATAGTTTGCACTAAGAAAAATAAAAGTATGTTCAAAACTATTCGCATCTGGTAAAATTTACCGTGTTTCTAGCACTATGGAATCACCAAAATCTCGGTCAATTTTACCGAAGCGAATTGGTAATGAATGCGGTTAAATTAACAATAAAATATGTTTTTTTTTTAATCTTATAAAAGCTTTTTAACCAAATGTTGTGCAGTTAATGAGGTAAAATTTGGTAACCTAATCACAATACCTTAAAGCATAGCATTAAAAAAATTTACTTGGTATAACTTACTTCTCAGTTTTGTAATTATTAGTAAATGTATGGCAATGTATTGATGTCATCTGTTGGAAGAGTAACAAAAGTCATTGAATTCGAATTAAATTGAATGATGTTGATTTCTTTGATTGCCCTAAAGGAAGGTTGATTTTTATGCCCTAAAGGAAAAAGCGGGGCTGAATAAAAATATATTGAAGTATGCTAGTTATTGCTTTCCAGTTTTTATGTATTTTTACTGTGGCCCTGACCAAGATTCAGAAGTATGGGAGCAAGATCTAAAACTATATTCGATAAATCTTATCGAAATGATTTGGTAGTGATTTTGGTAAAATTAATAAAAAAATTTTATTTTCTAATAAGTGATAAAATTTAGTAAATGTGGTGAAATATGGTAATTTATCATGTTACTTTAGGGCATAAAAACTGCGTATTTGGTGAATAGTACTTCTCAATTTTGTATCTTTTACTAAATGTGTGATAATAAGAACTATAATTTTGAAAACCTGAATTTCCGGTAGACCGTTACAAACGGAAAGCGTTGCCGTATGAGTGGTTTAAATACCGTATATTTTGATTTTATAAACCAGTGTTGTGGTTTTTTTTTCCAATAGAAATAGACTTTATATAATAATGTAGTTTTCTTATTTTACTAGAAAGAAAATTATCTAATGTACGGTAATTCCAATTATAATTTAGTCAGGAGAGCTGCTGGAAATTTTGGCTAAAGAAACACATAAAGCCATTTAATAATAGTCAAAAAAGTTTTGAATTGCAAAGCATATGAATTTTTGCTCCATTTGAAACTATGTAATTTTAAATTATAAAATACAAGATTTTGTACGAAATCAGTCAAATAGTTCTTGAGAAAGAAAGATATGAAATGCGGTTTTTTTAAACAAAAATTTCACGTTCCGCGAAATAATGAAAATTTGATAGCGATTCAAGTTTCAAACAGCAATCAAACAGGTTTTAATTTTCTGTCCGCCTTTCTCAGTAGTGTTTTGTCAGATTTCGTTAAGATATTTATATATATATATTTTAAATATTAACTTATGCTTTTTTATCTACATTTTCGATAAAGATTCTGAAAATATATGAGGGGGATTAAAGGATATTCTGTACATAAAAAAATATTATGGGGTTTACCATCATAAATTAATGAGCTAATAAGCGAATGAAGTTTATAATGCGCATATGTAAAAAAAAATTCACCTTAATAGTATAGCAAAAATTAATTTTACAAAAAAAATATAAATATTTCATGCTTTTCCCCATAACTCCTCGAACACTTAAGAACTAATCTTGATCTTACTATAACTTGTTATTAAATTTTAGAGTTAAAAAAAGACTATATTTATTGATGTTGGGGTACATAACAGAATCAGAACTCATAAAAAAATTCAAATTAGAAAATGCTAAAGAGCTAATTTTAAGTCACCATGATTTTAATTTTAATTTGTTTTTGTAATAAAATAGTTTAAATACAATATTTTTATGATTCAATTGAAATATCATCAAAATTGTCTTAAAATGATACGTTGTCAAAATATTCATGCATAGAACTGGGGGTATTATCTACCCTCAGTTCAAGTAATCAACTCGTAAAGTGAACCTTGAAATGGAGAGTAGACAAAACATAACTATTCTACAAAATATAAAATAAAATGCAATTATTAGCAAAAATTTTGGAAAAGTTTTCATGATTGATTTAATGTTAGTGAATTGCATATTAGTGTCTTAGCATTGGCTTGTTGAGATGGCCAGGGCCCATCCTGGGCTGTCGTGCGAATGAGAAGAAGAAGAATTGCGTATTGCTAGATTTAAAATTAAAAATAGTTATAAATGACTGGTAATAAATGACTTTTATTTACAACGATAATGATCCATTTGAAAACATAGTTTCTTTAAGCTGTTGAAATGACTTTAATAATAACATTAATAAAAACGAACACTCGAGTTTTTTGAACGGTAATATAAATTGCTATTCAGTTGTGCAAAAACAAAATTGCAATTGCACATAATATCTAAGTGGGGAAAAAAATCTTGTTGATGAACAGTTTACTGGAATTCCGGTTTTCAAAATTATAGCTCTTATTACCACACATTTAGCAAAAAATAAAAAAACTGAGAAGTAAATTTTATCGAATTAGAAAATTTTACAACATTTATCAAATTTTGTCATATATTATAAAATCTTACTTCATTTTTAATTTTCCTAAAGTTATAATCAACCAGTTCGGTAAAAACTACCGAACTTTTTGATGTTTTCATAGAGCTATCTTTTTACCATATTCTAATAGTTTTTACTATATTTTTCTTCTCAGTGTATGAATATGAAAAAAGTTGCTTTGTCGATTGAGTGATTAATTTCAAGTAAATATATAACTTGCGCTACATCAACTTGCAGTTTAATCATGTACAGAATACTAGAAGGTACATATTTTATTACAAATGTAATGGTAATTAAACTGTTTAAATTACAACAAATAAATAAAGTTTAATTTTAATTGTACAGTGCTCAAAAAAGGCAAACAACCTAAATGACTTTGGATCAAATTATTAGATTTTCATGTACTTGAGTTTAATCTTAATGGTTTGTGGGCCTAACTTAAATATGGTAATTAATAAGGGTCTGAAAAGATAAAAGATGAAAGTCTGAAGCTGCGAAATCAGAGACAAAAACGTACATTCTTTCTCTTAATAATACATATCTTTTTTACGACGGATTTGGAATCTTGACCTCTCTAACTATGCGAGGTCGGGGGTCTCAACAGTAAAGCAGAAGAGCAATCGGAACCTTGGTAATATTAATTTCACTTTTTGTGTATTTTATCGTAGGTCAAAAGCTAATAATGTGAATCGTTGTTGTTGTAGTTAATTTACGTCGCACTAGAGCTGCACAATGGGCTATTGGCGACGGTCTGGGAAACATTCCTGAGGATGATCCGAAGACATGCCATCACAATTTTGATCCTCTGCAGAGGGGATGGTACTCCCACTTCGGTAGCCCGACGACCTGCACGCGAACATACGGTAGAACAGTTTAACGAGGAACAATACCGCACACCCTCGGTCCCTACGCAGACTAATCCAAGTGGTCACCCACCCGCACACTGACCGCAGACAGTGATGCTTGATTTCAGCGATCTGCTGGGAACCGTGTCTTAACGATCAGTCCACTGCGGGACAATAAAGTTAATCAAAAAAACTTTGCATTATGTCATAATACCTGTTTATCCAAAGACAAATTCCATGTAAATAATCATTTTTTTAGTAATTTTGTATTATTCAATTTAGTAATGGCCGAAAAAATTTCGAATTAAAATGTATGCAAATTTTCATACCAATTTAATCTACATAAGCTTAAAAGATAAAATCCAAAATTTAAATCAAGTCAGTCAAATAATTTTTGAGACCACAAATTTTAAAAATATGACTTTGCTGATATAGCGAAATACGCAAGAAAACTAAATTAAGATAAAGAAATCCAATCTTGCTATTCCAAATAACGGCTATTTCCCATATTTTTAGAGACAAGATGGGCGAAATACGTAGGAAGTGAAATTAACGTGAAAGAGACCCAATCCTACCATGCAGCTGCTTCTCATATTGTGAAAGCCAAGAATCCAAATTCGTCGGGGGGAAAATATATACTTATTCAGAGAAATTAGGTTTTAGTTCGTTACTTAAAATATCGCGTCTGCACTTATTGATCAACATATTTAAGTTTAGGCTTTTAAATTATTAAGTTTGAGTCCGTAAAAATTCGATCAATATATCAAAATGCACCATTTTATACACTATAACATTAATGAACAATGTATTATCATCACATAATCTTGAACACTTTCTTACTGTCATAATCTATAACGAATAAATATAAGATTTAACGATATCTACTATTAATCACAGTATTGCTTATAATGCTTTTTGAAAATTCTGTTAATTCTTGAAAACATTTGCATATAATTAATTAATTATGAGTAGTATGACATTGAGAGTTTTGGGTAATATCACTCTCATCTTTCAACAGAGTTGTTTCAATCTGTTTGATCGCTTAACACGGAATATACGAAATGCTACACCACAGGTTGCTGCGCAAAGAAACAATGGAACACAATATTTTGGAAAAAAGCATATCACAACAATAACAAATCAAAAAGTTTGAAGCAATAAGATTTCATTATTAATAATATACTTTCTTAAAATGATATGAATTAAAAAAATTTCTGAATTGCTAAGAAATATATTAAAATTGAAAAAAAAAAAAGAACAGTCATTTCACAAATTAGAACACAGATGTCATACTAAAAATGATACTAACTGTTTTTAACTTTACGAATTAAATTAAATTAAATAAGTCAATTAAAGCTATTACAACAAATGAAAAACATCAAAATTTTATGGTTAAAATTAAAACATCAGCTTAAATTGATTTGAAGAAATATTCCCTTTTGCATAGTTATGAAAACTATAATGTTATAATTAAATTTTTAAATAATTCATAGCCTTTAAATAATAAAACTACAAACGCCTTTTTATAATTAATTAGAAGAAATAAGCAACATTTGCTTATTGATATTTATTTGCTTTCACTTTTCCATTATGTAACACATTTTAATTTCGAAAAATCACAAAATAAATTTAGAAAACTGAAACAGTAGGATAAAAATTAGTTTACGCATTTGACGAAATGATGATGAAACTTACCGTGAGCTTAATGCATGCACAAGCCGGTAAAAATGATATATTAATTTTCTAATTGTGCTGCTGATATTGCCTTAACTGTAACTTGTCAAGATGAGAAACTGAGGAAGAGAAGAGAGTTTATTTATAAAAGCATAGTGTGACGTCACAGCTTACCGTCCAATCAGAAACGTAGTGATTGGATCCTCGTAGAAAACGAAGGGAGACAGCTCTACAGGTGGAAAAACCCTTTAAGCTCGAGTTCTAACTAAATCTGAGAATGAAAAATTTTAGCGACATTTCCGGGAATTTTTCTACATTTGATGATACATAATTTCTAGCTTCTTCTTCTTAAAGGAGAAAAAAAAGTTCATTTTAAGGACTTTCTCTGTATATTTGATGGTTTAAAGCTATTTTGTTGACAAAACGGTTTTTCTCTGTAAACTTAATCATAAATGAATTTAAACCGTCAGTTCAAATTCTAGTTTTTGCCGTGCAGTTTTGATTACTGTATGATAACTCCACCTATTTTAAAATCATTTTACAATTTATTTTCGGTACTTACTCGTATTTTTCAGCAATTATTTTATGGTTTTGAACACCGTAATGATAAAACTGCTATTCGATTTTATTGTCGAATTGATATTCTAACTCAGGGGTGGCGAAAATTTATGCACCAAATTGCCATTTTTTCAAAAAATTGTTTAATGAGGTCATAGACGTGCCGTCAATTAATTTTGACTTCGTGACAAATCAAAACTTTTTATTTACCGTGAAAAAAAAAACTTTTTCAATCTCTCAGTTATAAGCATAATTCAACTTAAAGTAACATCAGTGTGACTTCCGTTGTTGCAGATTAGATGACAAATAACTTATATTAGGTTGTAAGATGTTAGTTAAAGCAGGACTGTTAAATCTTTTTTTGCTGGTTATTTATTGTTAGCTTGTTTCTTATGGTTATTAATTGTTTGTTTTTTTGGCATTAATTACTATTTTTTTTGTTAATAATTGTTTATTTTTTTGTGAATTTGAATTTAATTGTTAATATGCTTCATAGTGAACGTTGTGATCAGTTACGTGCCCAGAATAGTGTGTCGCGTGCCATAAATGGCACGCGTGTAATTGGTTCGCCATCCCTGTTCTAACCAATTATTATATTTCATAAGCCATAATTTCTTGCTAAGTTCTGTTGTTAGACCACTATTATTTCAAACATTTTTATACTTAAATATTATTTCAGAAAGTAAGACTTATAAGATAAAAACAGTTCAAGTTTCTAAGGCATTAGAGCTACGTATTTGAAACAGCAGAGTTCCCTTCTCTCAATGAGGTGCCCCAGGTTCGAATCCCATCGTCTATAGGTATAAGAATGCTGCTTCTGACTCGTCCCGACTTCAAGGATGTTATAAGTAACTTTATAGAATTTTCTGTCAAAATTTGTTGATTTATTTAAGTAAAAGGGTTTGCTGGTTAAAATAACAGTACTTATCTGCTTAAAAAACAGTTGTCCATTTTTAAATAACAGTTTTCTGTGAAATAAACAGTTTTATATAAGGAACACCAGCTGACAGTTATTTTCCATAAATTTAACAGTTTTTTTTTCAGTGCATTGCACTTGCGGATTTAGTTAAAATTCTCCAATATAATATTTCTGAGTCTTTTCGGTTTAATACACTAGGTTTAATTTTATTAATTTAATCTTACTGAAATGAACCTTTGTTACTTACATTTATGAAAGAAGATAGTTGATTGATCAAATTGTCACTCGTAAAATACTTTTAAACTGCTTTTCCTGCACGTCTTTCCTTTTTTTTTTAAAATTTTTTCTTACTTCCCCGTTTTCTTCTATTTTGTTATTTGAATACAGTGCTTAAGAAGAAAAAAAGAACCTCTACTTCATGCCTCTATTTTGTTTTTGCAATTTAAATTAATGTGCCAAGACTTTATTATGAAATTAAGTATTTTTCAATAAAACAATGTAACATTTTACAAGACTTGCCGTTATATTTAGCGGAAATGGAATTGTTTATATTTCTTTTATTTCATGTAACAAAGCAGTTTCTTTGAATAAAACTAAATCGAAATAGATATCTATCTATTTTCTTTTATGTATTTACTTAATTCTTGCCTTTTTGAAAAGGTGGGCTTCAAAGAAATTTTTTTTGTGTCCCGCACGTGGAAAATGTGGCCGGCGCGTGACATTTCGTATTTTATTTTTTTAGTGGTTTCGGTTATTATTTACTCTCTAGATTAAAAAACAGTAACTACCGCCGTATCAGCTGTTTTAAGAAAATTTCCACTGAGCGTTCTTTTCACTGTCATAACTAGAGCCCGGATTTTGATGACCTAAAAAATCTCAATTGATGCCCTTAAAAAGTGCAAAAAATGCCCTTATGAACTGTAAAAAATGCCCTTAAAAGTGCAAAAAATGCCCTTAAATTGCGAAAATTGCGCTAAAAATGCTTTATGACATGACTTAAATAGAAGTAAAAATATTGAACTAAAACAATGTTTTACTGTTTAAAATTATTATGAGTCGTTTCAAAAAATATAAAGCAATGCAATACTTGTTCTACGTTCATTAAAGTTTGACAAATATGTTTTATATCCAAAAATAACAACAAAAAAAAGGAAAATATATTGACTCCAAAACATTTTCATTTTGTATAGAAACTTAAATGAATATAACAACTTCCATCTCA